>NC_048603.1:13740736-13840736 GCF_003668045.3 Cricetulus griseus | reverse complement strand
TGACTTATGCCAGGCAGGTGCCCACTGAGCTACGCACCCAACGCCGTAGAATATGTTCCTAAGCCATAGGACCAATTTATCTTTCAAGTAGAAACACTGCCTGTTGAACAATAAATATGTATCAGAAGCAGTGCTTTTTGCCTTGTAGAGTTTTTTCCTAATAGTAGACAGATCCGATAAAGTTCTTCTGGTTCATTCTGGATGCTCCTATTTCTACTCTCCTTAACAAAAACCTTTTCTTCCTGACAGATCATAAAATGTTTCTATATGAAGAGCTGGTCTAAGGGTCCACACAGAATTGTAGACAGCTATTAAGGGCACACTCTCTATTAAGTTTGTTATCAGAGGGAAAACATCAAATTTATGAATTCTGTGCAATTTTGGATTCTGTTTTCACATTGCTGAGGTGAAAACTCAGGGCCTCTATAATGACCAACCAAGTGCTGTAAAGTCAGGGACATCTCTCAGCTCCACACTGTGTGTAGTTTTAATTGTCATAATTTATGATTAATTCCATAATATATTGCTAGTCAGTTGCCAGTTAACTATGTTTCCCTCTGAAACGTCATAAGAAAAATATAGTCAAAAATTAAGCTTTGGTGTCTGGGGAGACGCCTTTACTGGGTAAACAATGCTTGCTACATGGGCATGAGGACCTGAGTTTGGATTCCCTAGCATGTTTCTGTGAGCCAGTAACCCCAGTGCTGAGGTGTCTGAGACAGGGGAATCCCTGAGGCTCCTTGGACAGACAACTTAGCCAAATAACAGTGAGCTCCGGGTTTAATGAAGAGACTTTCTCTCAGGGAAGATGGCAGAGAGCAATGGAGGAAGACACCTGGTGACCTTCTCTGGCCCCTGCCTGTACATGCACACATACTCACATAGAAACTAAGCTTCATCTAGTCTACTATTCAGACATCTTTCTTTCCTCAGGCAGGATCTACAGTGATCTCACTAACAACGCCATTCAAGTACAAAATAGGAACAGCAGTAAAATAAAAATCTTACCAAGTTTTCATTGACAATCCCATCACTGGCTGCGAAGAAAGCTAACACATGGGAGATGAAATGCTTCTCGTCTGACTTAAGCTTGTTCCAGTGAGGGAGGTCCTTGGATAAGTCAACCTACAATAAAAACACTCCAACTGTTTTCCACTCGAAGAGTTTAGAAAACTTTCACTTTAAACTTAAGAAAAGCTACATCAGAAAGAAAAAAAAAAACATTTTTAAAAAATCACAAAAATCAAAATACAATAAATATTATGTTAATAATAATGTGATGTACTCAAACATTTACCTAATTAGTAATTATAACTGCTCTTGACGCCTGGGAGGAAGTGGATAAGTACATGAAAACAGTATATATGCTTATTTGTTAACGGGAGAAAGTTTATAGATATGTGTGAAAGTGTGTGCACGTGTGTACGTATGTGTACATGAATATTTTACAACACTATGATCTATCTATACCTTAAACACATCCAGTAAAATCTGTTTAAACAAACAAAACAATCCTAGCACATTCAAGGAAGCAGGAAGGGAGAGAAGGAAGGAGAGAAGGGAAGGGCGTTTGTGAAAGAATCTGCTTTGGGGCTAATTTAGGTAGCCAGGTTACATTTTTAAAATATTAAAATTAATAAAGCTAGTAACATAGCACCAAGTGAATGAGTGAACCAAAAGGAAAGAGAAAGTAAAAACTATTCAAGTATATAAAATAGATAAACTAATGCCTTAGCAGCCATTTGTTTTATACAATATACTATCATATGAGATTCAGTACCTGCTAATCATAGCCTCTCTGCTACAGCCAGCTACTCTTCTTGACTAAGAAGTCATCATGGCTAGGTGTTGGTGGTGCACGCCTTTAATCCTAGCACTCGGGAGGCAGAGGCAGGTGAACTGTGAGTTCGAGGCCAGCCTGGTCTCCAGAGCGAGTGCCAGGATAGGCTCCAAAGCTACACAGAGAAACCCTGTCTCAAAAAAAAAAAAAAAAAAAAAGAAGTCATCATGTCAGGAATAACCTGGGTTTTAAGCAGTTGACAGGTATGACTTTGTGGTGACTTGAATAGGTATGGCTCCCAAAGACTTATGTGCTTGAATGCTTGGCCCATAGGGAGTGGCACTATTAGGAGGTGTGGCTTTGTTGGAATACGAATGGCCTTGTTGGAAGTGTGTCACTGGGGGGTGGGCTTTGAGTTCTTACATGCTCAAGCTACACCCAGTGTAGTTAGCAGTTCACTTCCTGTTGCCTGCAGATTAACATGTAGAATTCTCAGTTCCCTCTCCAGCACCATGTCTGCCTGCACACTGCCAAATCCCACCATGATGATAATGAACTAAACCTCGGACTGTAAGCCGGCCCAGATAAGTGTTTTCCTTTATAAGAGTTGCTGTGGTCAAACATAGAAGAAGAGAAATAGGATAATTTAAGTTAGCAAAGCTGGCTAGAAACAAGCCAGGCTAAGGCCAGGCATACATAATTAAGAATAAGTGTCTGTGTATTTATTTGGGAGCTGGGTGGCAGGCCCCCAATAAAAGTGGGGAAAAAAAAACTAAGCCAGGCGTCTAGAATATAAATACCTTTGGAAATGCTTATTAAAATTATCCTTTGGAACTAAGAGAGTGATCCAAACTTTCTAAGTGCTCCTTCAATGTACCTTACTGTGTTAGCTGGCTCTTGCTGCTAGAATAAGTCACTATAGACCGGATGGCTTAAAAACATTTACTTTTCAAACTTTTGGAAGTGCAAGTCCAAGATCTGGGTATGTGCTAGCTAAGTTTATGTCCAACTGACACAGAGTCATTTTGGAAGAGGGAGGCTTGATTGAGAATGACACAGATGATGGAGGCCTGGCCTGTGAAGTTGCAGAGCAAGTGTGAGCGTCCCTTAAAGACTCCTGGGGCACTGTATGTTGTTGTACTGAATGAAGAGCCTGTGGTTCTGCTCCGCTGGGGATGAAGAGTCAGATGTGATTAACAAGAGGCCTGAACCACCAAGGAGAAACCTTTGTTTTACTGGGATGATTGGTGCCGTGATTAAGAAGAAACCAGCATCAGAGGACCCTATGTCTGTAAATGTTTCCTTGGCATCAGCACACAGAACCTGTGGTCCTGCTGGGACCAAGGCTGCATCACACACTGGCAGCCAAACCGGGTGGTACACAAGTCACCCAGGTGATGCTGGTTAAAGGTATGAGGACCCTCAAGAGCAGCTGTAGCTTGGCACGGTGTGGCAGGGCTAGAGTCCCTCCAAAGGCCAGGTGCTGCCATCAGTGAAGGTGTGGCCTCAGTTACAGCTGAAGCCCCAGGATCAAGGGGTCATACAAAGAAATGGAGCCTGGCACCACCTGGCAAATTTGCAAGAGAACCCAGAAAAGGTCTACTGGTGAAGGTGCAGCCCAGGTACAGCAACAAGCCTGTGCTTAGATGCTAGTACAACTACCAAGGACAGGAGAGGCTGTGGGGTGGAGCAAGCCTGAGCAAGCAAGGAGACAGATCTGTGTGTGGCAGAGTGTGGAACAGAAGCAAGCCTGAGCTTAAATGGCCAGCACTGAACTTTTTACTTTTTACTTGGACTTTGATTTCACTTTAATTTGGTTGTGACTATGCCCTTGTTCTTCCCTCTTGGAGGAAGAAAGTATTTAACTTTTTTTTTTTAATAGAAGAGACTTAATTGTTAAAAGATTTCAAAGTTTTGGAGAGGCTTTGGAGTTTCAGAGAGAATTTGGATATTTTAGAGAAACTATGGATATTTTAGAGACTTTGGATATTAAAAAGTGACTAACCCTTTAAAGTGTTTGAATTCCTAAAGACTATGAGACTTTTACAAGTTGGAATGTTTTATATTGTAATCCGATTATTAATGTGAAGTCTTGGGGAAGAACAAGAAACGAATGGTTATTGGTGTAATAGTGATGTGTTTGTGTCAAGCTGGCAAGGGGTGGTTTGTGCTGGCTAGTTTTATGTCAACTTAACGTGCACCCCCCAACCCCCCACCCCCATATACCAGGTTGGCCTGTGGGTGAGCCTGTAGAGTTTTTTCTTAATTGATGATTGTTGTTGGAGGCCCAGCTCACTAGGGGCGTTTCCACCCCTAGGCTCCTGGTCCTAGGTGCTATAAGAAAGCAGGCTTAGCAGTGAAGAGTGAGCCGGCGAGCAGCCAGGTTCCAGCCTTGAGTGCCTACCCTGACTTCCCAGGGTGATGGGCTACAAGCTGTAAGACGAAATAAACCCTTTCCTTCCTAAGTTGCTTTTGGTCATGGTGTTTTATCACAGCAATGGAAACCCAATCTAAGGCAGGATTGGGGTAGCAGTATGTCCAGATTTTTTTTTTTTTAATGTGCATGGATGTTTTGTCCGCATGTGTGTTCCTGTGCTGTGTACATGCTGGGTGCCCGCAGAGGCTGGAAGACAGTGTTAGATTCCCTGGAACTGGAGTTAGAGATAATTTTGAGCCACCGAGTGGGTGCTGGGAATCAAACTTGAGTCCTCCGGAGGAGCAGCTGGTGCTCTTAACTCCTGGGTCATCTCTCCAGCCCCTGTGGTGAACTTTTTGAAGAAGCTATTTAGATGGGCACCTTCTTGCCATAAGCTCATAGGGCAAAGAGAAAGCTTCCTTCTCCTATTTCTTTTTATGAAGGCATTCATCCCACTCATGTAGTTTGGGGAAGATGAAACACTTAACGCACAGCTCTTATGTTGTCTTACAAAAGCCTCTAGATTTGTTTCATGATGATGGGACAAACATTGGTAACATATAACTGTCCTTTGTCAAACTCTGCTGGGTTTGCTTTTCTTTTCATTATTCTAAGAGTTTCAATCTCCCGGACCTTTGAAAACAAAGGTTGATATTCTCATCTTAACCACTGAGTCCTTTCCTAAAACTCTTCTAGCACTCAACATGTGTCAGACACTCGGCTAAGTTCAGAAAAATACAATAGGAAGAGGCGGGAAAACAGGTATCTTCACTTTATAAAATAGATTAGCAAACTGTCAAGTTCCATTCTATTATCAGCTCAACTCGGGTTAACTCAGGGTTGTCTTTCTTGTCTCCATACACTATATACCTGATATTAAGTTTAATACTGCAATATGTCTAGTCCTAAATATTAAATTTTCCTCGTCAAACACCGAGCTTTAAAATGCCGTATAAATTTTACTTATATTGTTACATAGTAAGTAAACATAAAATTTCCTGTCTAGTTTTATCTTATATGAGCTCATCCTGAATTTTAGCATCTAAATATTGATTGCAGACTTGCTGCCACAGTTTCAGATCCCTGCTGTTCCCCAGAGGCCTGTGTGTTAAAGCAAAGTTTGGTTGGTTCCCTGCGGCAGCACTGTTACAATACATAACTCTGATTTTCTTTTGTCGTAGTACAGAAAGCTGATTATCAGAATTGCCTGATTGGCTTTCAGAAAATCTCCAAGCTTGTCTTCTGAGTCAGGGCCTAATATTTGGGAATTAAATTCAACCACTGATTTAAAAACTGAAATTTAAAGTTAATTAACTTTTTTAACATCATTTGTTTGATACGTGGGACTAAAAATATCTTTGACTTCCTTTCAAAACATGTGTTTGAACCTTCCTGCAAAATCCATATCAACCTATGTGTTCTAATTTTTTAAATCAGTATTTTTTTGATCAGACATTTATTACAGTTTCTAAAAGAAACAATTAATTTCCAATTACTTTCAGAAGCCCAAATATCACAAACCCCTTTTTTCAAATATGACAAACAAAAGGACTAACTGTGTGTTCTACTTGTTCTCTGAACCATATCTCACAAAAGCTTTCTAAAGCCACAGGCAGACAGGAAGCCAGGTGACTTACTATAAAAACACTGGGTGTTTGTTTCAGTTGGGTGTTTTGCTCTATATGTCAACCACACACAATATATAGCAATGCTGACAGTAAAACCAAGATAATGTTAGTATCTGAATAGTATAAAAGCAATTGCAGACATTGGTGTCTTTAAATATTTCCCCACTCTTTGTATGAAATCGTAGCTTTCATTTATTTAGTGTTCATCAAATGTCAAATATGATATCATAACTACCTCACTGATGATCACAACAGGCCAATGTGTCACATACTATTAGCGTAACTTAGCAGAGAGAGGCAAAGCTGCTTCCACAGACAGGGTGTGACAGAGTAGGGTCTGCACTGAGGCCTGGCCTCAGACCCTGCATTCTCCACAGGGTGTTGTTTCCATTGATATATTTGGTCTGTTTCCAAAACCATTTATTTATTTACTCTGTATGAGAGAGAATGTGCGTGTGTGTGTGTGTGTGTGTGTGTGAGAGAGAGAGAGAGAGAGAGAGAGAGAGAGAGAGAGAGAGAGAGAGAGAAGTGGGGAGGGGGTAAGAGATCATGTGTGTGCTATAGCACACATGTAGCCATCAGAGGAAGATTCAGGCGGTAGTCCACTCCTTCCACTGTGGGTTCTGGGAATCAAACTCGAGCCATCAGGCTTGTTCAGAAAGTGCTTCTGTCCAGTGAGCCATCTTTCTAGCCCAGATCTGGTCTCTTGACCGTGGGGCCTACATATCTAAAGACATTTATTCACACAGACATAGCTATCCAAACATGGAGATACTTATATGGATACATATACAGAGTGGGGTATTGGGGGCTTTCATAAACAATAAGAAATAATTAAATAGTAAAGACAACAACTATCTGTGTGTTTAGTTACTGCATACAGCAGTCATTTGCATGACTAATTGTCCTCATTAAACCAGCAAGTGTTGAACTCACTTTGAAGGCGGGAAAGTGACACTGACAGTAAGTGACCAATGGCTGCCCTGCTACAGCTGCTGAGGAAGGCAGAGCTATTCTTCAGCGGGATGGTGAAGCTGTTCACACCACAGCAACTTTGTTCCACCAGATCCTCCTCTCAAGCTAGTGCAGGGTCCTTAAGGCTTCTACCCTTCGATTTCTGTTGCTTGTTTTTCTGACACAGGGTTTCTCTGTGTAGCCCTGGCTGTCCTAGAACTCACAGGCTGGCCTGGAACTTGGAGATTCGCTGTCTCTGCCTCCTGAGTGCTGGGATGAAGGGTGTGAGCCACCACTACAGGGCTCCCCCCCCCCCCGGTTTTCCTAGACAGGATTTCTCTGTGGCTTTGGAGGCTGTCCTGGAACTCGCTCTGTACACCAGGCTGGTCTTGAACTCAACAGATCCGCCTGCCTCTGCCTCTGCCTCCTGAGTTCTGGGACTAAAGGTGTGAGCCACCAACTCCCAGAGATAGATGATAGATAGATAGATAGATAGATAGATAGATAGATAGATAGATAGATTTTTTTTTAAACTGCAGCTGCAGTTTTGTTTGTTCTGCTGACCATAAGTTCAAAGTGGTGTTAGGACTGGTGAAATGGCTCAGCAGGTACGGGTGTTTGCTGCCAAAGGCTCAGCCTGGTGCCATCAGTTCAATTCCACAAACGTGTGCACACACAAATAAATGAGTAACTACAAAAACAGATGAGCAAGCAAAAAACCCAGGACTGGTCTTATTTCGTCATAGCCAACTAAGAATCTATTCAAAAATTTAAAATGTGGGTGGGCCGGCTGCAGGGATAGATAGCTCATTGGCTAAGATCATTTGCTGCTGTTACAAAGGACTCTGGTTCGGTTCTCAGCACTCACATGAGAGTTCACACCCACTGTGATCCAAAATCTCTGCTGCTCTCTGGTGTGCACACATACATGCAGGCAGACACGCATATGCATAGACTAAAAAACAATAAATCTTAAGAAGTGGGAAATGGTCTACAATGTATTAGATGTAAAGGCAGAAGAATCTTGACTATGGACTTAACAGACCTTGTCTCAGAAACAAAAGCAAAAATCTGGCCAAACAAGACACCACTTCCTCGGACCAAAAAAACGGATTTACAGACACTAATCTGATTACCTTCAGCTTCAGTTAATTAATAATCCTATTTATTATCAGTGAGAACTAATAATCTGTACTGAATCTGAGCCATCTCTTAGTTAGCGTTTCTTATGAGTAAGAATATTTCAATATTCTGTAAGGCAGGAAGCGACCCCCACAGGCCATGGGTGCCGTGCGGGCGACATACCTCCTCTGCTGTCCAGAAAGATGCCTGCGCTTGTTTGTACATTTTCCAGATGTCAGGGTACTGGATCGGAAAGATGACAAACCGGCGGGAACTCTTTCTTAGGAGGGGCTCTTCACTTGACTTCACCACACTTTCCTTTGTATCTGAAGACAACTGCTTTAAAAAACAAAAACAAAGTATACTTTTTTTTAATGTGGAAAGTTCTCTCAGACTCAAGCCTAAATGTAGTTCTGGGGGGGGGGGGATTTGGGAGGCAGCACAGGTTGGGGAAGCAGTGGGTGCACAGAACACTCTCAGTTATCCGACCACTGGGTAACTTCATCCAAAAAGATTGTTCTAATTGCTGGGGGGTGATGATGGCGCACGCCTTTAATCCCAGTACTTGGCAGAGGCAGGCGGATCTCTGTGAGTTCCAAGGCCAGCCTGGTCTACAGATTGAGTTCCAGAACAGACAGATCTACAGAGAAGCCCTGTCTCAAAAAAAAGAAAAAAGAAAAGAGTGTTCTGATTATCAAAAATCTTTTAAGCTGCACCAAGTGCTGAGTCGCCACTCGAATTATTGTAGTTATTGCTACTCTAAGCGTAGTCGTAGTACAATGCTAAACCAACAAACTGTAACAGTGGGAAAATTACTGCTTTTGAACGAAATCTCCCTTCCGCACCACTCCACAATGATGACTAAGGTGAATGATACACTGTTACAAGGCTATATTTCTAATGTTTTTTTTCTGTTCTTAGCTGAAAACTCCGACAATGTTATCTCCTTTACCCATGTTTCTTACCATTCCCATATACCACTGTTATTCAATTACTCTTTGTAGTACAGAGTTGTTTTCACTGGTGTGGACATGTTAACATCCTTGCTCTCAGCCAGGTTAGCAGTTGTCACACTCCTATCAAAGGACTGTTACAAAGAGCTAACAATGTTCTTAATGATCTCAAATGCTGTATTCTTTCCAAATTATTTTGTTATTACTGATTATTGAGATGCTTCTGATTAGCTTTTTAAAGGTTTTAAAGAGTGAGTTTCACCTAGGCATGCTGGCACATACCTGAAATCCCAACACTCAGGACTTGGCAGAGACAGGAGGATTGCTAATTCAAGGCCAGCCTGGCTACAGTGAGACTCTGAGGAGGGAGAGACAGAGATACATACTCAAATATATTAGTTAGAACTGAGGCCAAGCTAAAAAGGCAGAGGTCTAGAGTAAACAGGTGTGTGTGTGTGTGTGTATGTTTGTGTATGAGTGTATGTATATGTTTGAGTGTGTGTGTGTGAGTGTATGTGTGCGAGTGTGTATGTGTGTGAGTGTATGTGTGTGTGTGTGTGAGTGTGTGCAAGTGTGTGTATGTGTGTGTTTGAGAGTGTTTGTGTATGTGTATGTGTGTGCAAGTGTGTGTGTGTGTGTGTGTGTGTGTGTGTGTTAGGAGACCAGAAGTCACTGCCAGGTGTCTTCCTCTATTGCTCTCCACTGAACCCCAACTCACTGATTGGCTGGACTGGCTGGTCTAGTGACGAAGCTGTCTCTGTATGTCTACCTCCAATGCTAGGGTATCAACGCCAGGATTTTAGATGGCTGTTGGGAATCTGAACTTACTCAGCAGGCACTTTACCAAATGAACTATCTTCCTAACTCAATCAACGAGGACTTTGAATCCATGTGGCCCATATTGCTCGTTTAATTCTTCTAGAAAGAAACTGATTGCACTTTGATACAATTCGGCATTTTTCCCTATGCTCTGTATTATATGACTGAGGTATCTGTTTAGGACTAGAAATCTCTACCATCACTGCATCTGCTAGATGGGGCACTCTGAAACTTGGGGAGGAAAACAAAGCAGTAACTTTGGGCACCAAGCACTGTGATCTTGGAGTTTTTACATGCTAGTAAATAACTGGTCAGTCTCAGGATTCGTGGCCTTTTTGAAGACCATTGCCTCTAAACTGGAATGTAAGTGGCAACTGTATATACTTTCTTCCTGTTCCACCCTGATAAAAAGTGTAACTTAACACGGGCATAGCGGGATGCGTGGATGTCAATAGCATTAGTTCATGAAGGATTAAAAAAAGCTACATCAGGAAGAGATTACTAAAAATTTTGTCATGTGAAGAGAAGAGGGTTAACTAACATAAACCTCTGAACTGGATCAGAGTTGAAAAATTTCATAATGCATATTTTAATACAATTTTAAGAGGTTTGTGCAAGACTCTCCATGGTGCCTGTGGTAAGAAACCATAGTTTAGAATATTCTTATTGCTGTTTGCTATCTTTTTTTTTTTTAAGGTGTGTCTCTCTGTGTAATCCAGACTAGCCTCAAAGTTTTGATTCTCCATCTCGGCCTCCTGTGTGCTGGGAGTATAGCTGTGTGGTCATCTGTAACAACCCACTTTGATTGAGCTTCCCAAAGCTTTCCATGTGAGTTTTCATTACAGTGTTTCTCTTCACACTCATAGCTTAGGATGATAGATTTGGAACTGAAGAATCTGACGCTAGTTAGGTGCAACTCGGTGAAGAGAAGTGGGTGGGTGCGGGAAAGCAGTCTGCCACTGGCCATACCCAGTCTAAAGCCCAGGACTATCTGTGCATCTAAACAGGGGAGGGAGGGAGGGAGGAGGGAGGGAGGGAGGGAGGGAGGGAGGGGGTGCAGAGAGAGAGGGAGAGAGAGGGAGAGAGAGGGAGAGATTCTATAAAAGACCCAGGATCTGTCAATCAGTCTAAGGGGAAAGTAATTTTATGGGCAAAGGTTTTCAAAGATGCGGTAGCACACACAAGCTCATATTCTCATTTCCCACCTGCTGACATTCATTGTGGGGTGCATTATGGAATGACTCCTATCAAGGCTGTCTGAACAGGAATTAACAAGCATATAGAGGTGGCACCCGAAAAACAGATAGTCCATGTATAGAAACTAATCGGGGTTGGAGGGGTGGGGGGGTGTACGCCTTAATCCCAGCACTCGGGACGCAGAGGCAGATGCAGAGGCAGGTGGATCTCTGTTGAGTTCGAGGCCAGCATGGTCTACAGAGTGAGCTCCAGGACAGCCAGAGCTACATAAAGAAACCCAGTCTTGAACAACAAACAAACAAACAAACAAACAAACAACAAAAGGAAGGAATGAAGGAAGGAAGGAAGGAAGGAAGGAAGGAAGGAAGGAAGGAAGGAAGAAGAAAAGCAACCAGATTTTGGTAACAATAAACACGAAATTTCATAAGTGAACATGAGAACATGAGGTCATAAACTAAGATGTGAAAACTGGAATTTAAAAAGCGTGGCTTTGTTAGCACCTTGCTGGTAGGTCTTGCTTTTTTGTGGGAATTGAGAGCCTGAGGCACCTTATGTAGAATTAGCTCAGGGAAGTCACAACCCATCATTAACTTAATGAAAGACAGATTTGGCAGGGGCACACAGGACTGGACGGCAGGACACGGCCGGCCGTAGCTGCTCGGGGGTGAAGGGGTAAGAGAGAGCCTGAAGCAAAGCTGGGCAGTAGGCAATCCCTGGCAAGAGTCCACCACTTCTGCCCAATCCGTGCTTTTAGTTCCCTCAGTCAAGGTTCCCAATGGCCGCCCACGGTGACCTACTCTGACCCCACGGGCATGCCTCCAGCTCTGGTCCTGTACCCCACCACTTCCGCGAGGCTGCCTGCGGTGTCTCCGCCACTCACGTGCCGCAGACTTTGTAAGGTACCCTTGTTGTCAGCAACATTTCTGCAGCTGAGGAACCCTGGCCGGGGTTAACAGCTTGGCTCTATGGAGAGACTCAGAAATCTCTTTTAGGGTTTTCCGGCCAGAGCTTCCTAATCTTGGAGGTTCTGAGGAGCTGAGGAAGGCCGCGGGGCCCCTTTCTCTGTAGATTCCCACACCAGATCTCCATATATATAACATGAGGAGACCCGGAACCTCATCTACCCGCCCTGCACAAGTGCAGGCTGCGGGCTCAGCAGCTTAGATTTTTACAAACTACCACAGGTGATGCGGGTACAGACAGCCCACGCGGCCCTGCCAGAACCAGAGAAACAACGCTCTTCAGTAAACACCCCTGCGTCTCTAAAGCTTTTGGACTCACAGGGATTCACTCCACTCAGGCTAACATTCTCTTCTGTCTTTGTGAATCAATAATAATAATAATAATAATAATAATAATAATAATGTTAACTTCCAGATGTTAAACAGGAATGGTTCCTGGTGTCAGTGGCAAACCAGAGAGGAATCTGAAATTTCACCTGAGCGGAGAAACTGGCAGTACTCAGGACTTTTGTTTCAAGGAGAAAAAAGAGGGAAAAAAAAAAAAAAAGATTAAGGGAGAGTCACGATTTACCGCTAAATGTTTGCAAAATAAAAAAACCAAACGTAGGGTCTACACCTCTGTAAGCATGACTGACTGTGGGCTGAGACTTTCATGTCCCTCCCGAGGGGCCGCAGTATGAAATTCCAGACGCCAGCCACACCGGGGAAACTGTGTGTGAGGCACCTCACTCATCTTGCAGATGGCTTAGGCTGTTTGTCCTCCCTTCACCCCCAAAACAGCGGGGCGCTGGGAGCTACACGGTAACGACTTACTCTCCCGTCTAGTCCGCGGTTAATCTGCGTCTCTCCGCGGGCCCGGGGGCCACGGGGCTGAGCGAGCTCACTTCAGGTTCACTGGGCGCCGTGGCGCTCTGCATAAAGCCGGTCGGTCGGTCGGTCGGTCGGTCGGCTCCCCGCGGGCGGGCGAGCGGGCGAGGGAGGCGAGGGAGCCCGGGCCACACGGGCCTCGCCGCCTGACGCGCTTCCCTCGCGAGGCTGTCCCGCCCCTCCCCCGCCCGTGCCTCCTCAGCCTTTTAAACGGGGTGACTGGCGTGGATCCGCCTCAGCCCTGTCCTTCCTCAGGGTTTCACACAGGGGAGGCCGCAGCGCCGGGGCTGCCCGAGCAGCCAGTCAGTCACCTGAGAGTCGTCCTGGGCTCGCCCTCGACAGAGTGTGAGCACGGCGAGGGCCGACGCCCCCGACTCCCCGACGCCAGCCTGCCGCGCGGGCGCGTCCTCCCGGCCTGCACTGGGCTTCTGACGGCCCGACGGGGAGGCGGCTGCACAGCGGCGGCCCAGGGACTCGCAGGTTCCTGCAGCAACTGCAACCCCCAGAGCGAGCGGGCGAGCCGGCCGGCGAGCAAGAGAGCGGGCGAGCAGGCGAGCGGGCGAGCGGGCGGGCGACCCCGACCCTGGGGTGGAGGATGAAGCGACTCAACGTTTACCTCATCCTCCTCCGGCCGGGCCGCTTCCGGCCTTTCCGGGTCGCCCATCGCGCAGACTCTCGCCAGAGTTCCCACAGCTGAGGGTCTGAGGGCTGCGAGCCAGCGGCGAGCGCGACCGGACCCGGGGAATGTGGGGGGGGGGGCGGCTCGTCCGCACTTGCGCGACCTGCGGGGCTCCGCCCAGGCCCGCTTCTCTCCCTCAGAGCGAGAGAGCGCCAGATCCGCCCCTCAGCCGGCCCCGCCCCGCGCCTCAGAGAGAGACCCGCCCTTAGCCGGCCCCGCCCCGCGCCTCAAGAGACCCGACCCCCTTAGCCGGCCCGCCCCGCGCCTCAGAGTGAGACCGCCCCTTAGCCGCCTCCCGCGCCTCAGAGTGAGACCCGCCCCTTAGCCGGCCCGCCCCGCGCCCAGAGAGAGACCCGCCCTTAGCCGGCCGCCCCGCGCCTCAGAGAGACCCGCCCCTTAGCCGGCCCCGCCCCGCGCCTCAGAGAGAGACCCGCCCTTAGCCGGCCCGCCCCGCGCTTCAGAGTGAGATCCGCCCCCTCAGAGAGGAGACCGCCCGGCGCTCAGAGTGAGACCCGCCCTCAGCCGGCCCCGCCCCGCGCCTCAGAGAGACCCGCCCCCTCAGCCGGCCCGCCCCGCCTCAGAGTGAGACCCACCCCCTCAGAGAGAGACCCGCCCCCTCAGCCGGCCCCGCCCCGCGCCTCAGAGAGAGACCCGCCCCCTCAGCCCTCCCGCTTCTCCTCACAGAGCCCGGCTCACCGGCACCTGCCCCAGCGAGCGCCCTGCAGGCCTCTTCCTGATTGGTCCGCCCGTCCTTGGCGTCGCAGGGCCCCGCCCCTGGCGCTCCCGCGGACTCTGTGGTCCGCCCTCTGAGCGAGCGAGCGGTGGAGCCCCGTCGGCTCGCCCTCGCCCTCGCCCTCGCCCTCGCGGGCCGGCCACACGGTAGGCAGGTGGCCCTGGGCGAGCGGCTCACCCGGGGAAGGGTGCGGAGGGCGGCGCCGGGGGTGGCGGGGGCGGGCGGAAGCTGCGCCCGGAGCTGTTTCAGCGGCCGGACTGGGCGAGCCAGGCCTCTCAGCGCTCTCCACACGGCGGCGGCGGCTCGTGCGGCCACTGTGAATCGGTTCGGCCGAGGTCGCCGCGGGGTCAATACCCGCGTGGACGCCGCGACGCTCCGCGACCACGGCCCACGTGACCGGGCACGCAGCACGCGTGAGTCACCGACGCGGTGCTCTCGCGACAGGAAGTAAGGTTGTTCACCGAGGACCGGCGGGATGGGGCAGTGGTGGAGGGAGCGCCTGCCTCCCTACTGTGTGCAAGGCCCTGGGTTCAACCCGGCAAACGCACGGAAGGGCTGACCAAGTGAGTACACGGGGTGGAGGCGGAGGCGCGGAGTGCCGCGTCGGACCCCTGCGGCCCCCGCACTGTGGCTGTGGCGCTCGAACCGCGGTCCCCGCGTGGGCTGCGTGGCGAGATCCCGTCTCACACCAACAAAGCCACGAGAAGTGTGGCTTTTTTTTGTTGTTGTTGCTTTTTCAGTAGATCCTGAAGGAGCCTCGCTGACTGACTTCAGCAGCCGGCCCCGCTTTGCGGTCGTAGCCACCTGAGTGAAACATGATAGCGAGGGGTAGACATTTTGCTTTCAGTGGGGAGCTGCCCTTAACCCTCTCTTAAGACGGGGTGACCGAATGCGGAGGGAAAACTTGACCCGCATTAAACCCTGCGGGGAAACTGGTGAGTTCCGGGCCGTGAAGACACGTGAGGAGAGTTCAGACGCAGACAGGCGAGCGCTCTGAAATGAATGTTGACCGTGCTGGCCCACGCTCGTTCTCGCACTCCAACTGTCGGGCCGTGGAGGTGAGCGATCCCGAGGGACCGACCCTCCGTGCTCAGAGCACAGACTCGAGAACTCTGCCCACGGTGCTCCCCTGCGCTGCGTTGGCCTCTCTCTCACAACCTGACTGACAGCTCTCTGTGCAGTTGCAGTGTCTTCGGGTTTCAGAGCAGCCTGTGGCCTTTTCGCAGGTCAGACGGCACCCCCTCCGGTGCCTGAAATGACCTGGGTTTGACCCACAATAAAGTAGACTATTTTACAGTTGGTGTCTGTGTGCGTGTGAGCGCAGGTGCCTGAGGAGTGCTGATGCCCTCCTGCAGCCGGGGTTAGCCACCCGGAGGGAGGCAATGTCTGTATCTGAGGGTGGTGTAGGGGGCTCTGCTCAAGAGTCCGACACACACCGCCTGCTGACTTTCCACCAGTACTCAGCCCCTGAAGACACAGCCGAAGGCCAAGACACGCGCAGTGGTCAGAAATCTGTACAAGACAGTAGTTTACTCCTCTAGTGTCGTGGCTCCTCTTCCTCCCTGGTCTTGAGCCTTCAGCCCATGGAGATGAAGACGCACAATGTAACTTTCTTGGAGTGGCGGCAGACATCCACATAGATGGCAGAAACGATACACACCAGCCCGAGCTAACACACACACACACACACACACACACACACACACACACACACACACACGCACGCACCAGCCCGAGCTAACACACACACACACACGCACGCACGCACGCACGCACGCACGCACGCACTCGCGCAGTACCAAGTTCTGGTTCCCTCATGTAATAGCTGTGTGAGGTGCTTACGAATGGATACCAGTTAATTCACTGTGGAGACCAAGAAGCCAAGAATGGTGGTTTACTTAGGAGGCGGAGACAGGAAGGGCAGAAGCTCAGGACCAGCCTGCGATACATAATGAGACCCTGTCTCTAAAAACAGTATTTGGGGAAGGAGGAAATGAAATGATAGATTGCATGGAACCAAATTGCAGCAGTTTTTTAATTGGAGATGAATCCTTGGCAATACACATAACTCACAAAATACTTCCATACAAAACATATAAACATGTAAGACTTTCATTCCTTAACTAGGTGGTGCATGCCTCTTAGGTTGCATCATGGAACTGCCCAAACATTTTTTCATTAGAATGAAAATTCTTGACTCCTTTATTAGATGCTTCCAAAATAATTGCACATAATAGTCTTTCCTTGCAGCTTCACAGAAGTGGTACCAGGTCTAAGAGCATACATGTACAGGTGACTCTGACCCTTTCACATACTACCTTGATTCACGGGCTTTCCCTCTGAAAACCAGACAGACTACCCCACGATTCCCATCTGCACAATCAACATCATGGAGACAATGCAAACATCTACCACCAGCTCAAATAGCCAGCCAGTCACTTCAAAACACAGAAAAGAAGTCCCCTGTAAACAATTCCCTAGGTGCAGAAAATTGACAAACAACAAACTCTTGGAAGTATATGGAGTTAGTGTTGAGAAAAACCTGCAATGGGGAGGAGGGTTGCACAAATGGAGGTGTACAGGCTTGAGTCACGTGGAATAGACTGTGTGGGGTAATGCAAACTTGGAATGAACCAAAGGAAGAATGGGTTAATACGTGTTTCCAACGTCTTCCCAGGGCTGGGGAGACACTCAGAAGTTAAGAGCACCAGCTGCTCCTTCTAGGTTCAATTCCCAGCACCCACATGACAGCTAACAACCTTCTGTAACTCTAGCTCCAAGGGGCCTAGCACTGTCTTCTGGGCTCTGTGGACACTGCATACATGCAGGCCAAACACCCATGTGCACCACATTCTTTGTAAAGGACATCTTTTCAAGATGCCTTCATCAGTGAGTATCTGAGGAAGACATTCCGTAAGTAGTATGACTACACGCTTAAAAACATGGGGGACTAGGCAATCGTCAATGGCTCTAGCAACCGACACTTGGTAGGCAGCAAAGTTGGGTTCTAAGCGTGGATAGATTTATATTCTCTGTTGTGGCTGACTACCTCAGAGCCATAGTGAACAGAGCATTGGCACCAAGTGAACCAGCAATCAGTAATGCAGGCTGAAGAACCCTTTCCCACACAGACATTGCAGGCACTGGCACATCCAGGGTAAACACAGAAAGAACAAAGGATAACAGTCCTCAGTTAAAACTGGCAAAAATTCAGTTCATTAATTTTAAAATGTTGGGCAATCGAGATGGCTCAGCAGGTAAAGGAGCTACAGTGCAATGCTGGTGACCTGAGTTTGATCCCTGGAAGCCACCTAAAGGCAGGAGAACTAACTCCAGAGTTGTCCTCAGACCTCTGCGTCTGTGGATTTTGGTTACAGAACAAGGTTTCACGTGTGTACTTATGAACTACAAGCATGTACGTGACTACACTCATACTCCTACACTATCTACTAAACAGTCATCACCACCGTCTTTCAGAGTCTAGAAAATGTTTTCGTGAAATAGTTCTACTGAAGCAAATGTTAACTGACTCTGAATTGTGTAAACATGGAAGCATGTCAACCACATTAATGTTCAAATATTACAGACCAGCTTGTCATTACAAAATGTTTCTACATTAAACAGCTTGTGTGGATTTCTGAATGTCCGTTACCTTCCCCCCGTTCTAAGTTTTGCTACTTCTACTTACCATGAAGCAGAAATCTAGTGACCAAACTCGAAAAACCTGTTTTTGTTTCACTTGTTTCATGCCTACATTGAGGCAACTATTATGTGTTCCTCATTTGTCACCCCAATCCACTTCTTGATAGTTGAGGGTTATATTTTGCTACGGGCAGAATTTTTCTAATAAACTGTAACCCAAGTGTGTTTATTCCCTATGTGTACTAAATGAATGTGGTAGTGGTGATAATCACAAAAGACTTCTATTTTTGTAGGCTATAAGCTGATTCCATGAGACAAGTGTGTTGCTGGCTTCCTAGGGGCATGAGGCACTTTGTGTAAAAAGATCCTACAGGCTAATGGGCGATACATAAAGTTCACCTCATCATCACTATGCCACAAGCTTGCCACGGGGTTTTTGTTTTTTTTTTTAAACTCCAAACACTTCAAATACAAGTAACCTATTGATTTGATATCACAACTAGAAGCAGTCAGACACTTGTGAAAAGGTTCATGGAACTTGTGTGTGTGACCGTATGTGCCAAGGTGCACAGGTAGAGGCCAGAGGACAACTTGCAGTTGGCTCTCTCCTACCTTGTGAGTTCTAGAGATTAAACTCAGCTCATCAGGCTAGGCAGCAAGTGTCTTTACCCAAGGAGCCATCTTTTTGAGTTTGCAGTCCTTATGAACTTTAAAAGACAGAAGTTAGAACAGTAAGTTTTTCATTATATGCTTCTTATTTTAAGACAAAGACATATAAAAGATACATAACATTGTTGATTTTAGAGCATCCCACAACTTTAAAGGTCTGGGGAAAATAACTGAAGGGTAAGTATGTTGTTAAATCTTTAGTAAGTTTATGAATCAGTGCTTTTACAAAATAGCACAGTCAGAACATCAAGATGGCCATATGGTCTAAGGCGCCAGACTGGATATACCAGTACAGCTAGGACCGTACTGCCACACATCACCATTCTGTAGCTCAGTTGCATGATCGTACTTTCCACAAAATATTACTGCAGTCCAATGTTAGGAATGCCAACTCAGTGCCTGGGATATAACTTAACATCTCAGTACTTAATACATGGATAATCTTCATTAAATCAACCCCCCCCCCCACCGAGGACGGTAACAAGACATTAAAAGTAATGAAGAGAAAATGAATGGAATCAGCAATCTAATGTGTCTGAATCGAAGACACGTTGTAAATGCATGTGAGGTAACTGAATGGTATTTTAGGTGTTATCTGTATGTTCATACCCATTTCAGCTGATTTAACCACATGGCAAAGTACTTCCAACCCAGGCAGTCCCATCCAACCCTGATCAACAGTTGTATTTGGTAGTGGATTTATATCCATGAGTAAAGTGGAATGCTCTTTGGGCCTGAGTTTTAAATTCACCCAGATGCTGGTCTCTTACAAAGATTGCTGGCTTCCACCATGAACCAGGAGTCAGAGAGTGCTCAGGTGCCCGCACTGACAAGCGACCAGTGAACCTCTGCCGTATAAAAGCATGGTAATTATTTCAGCTTTAGCTTTAGCCATGAAGTTGTCATTAAGTATATCAAAACAACCCTATCCTATCCTTAGAGGGGAGGTGTTGTCTAGGAACTTAATGTAGTAATTTCTTTTGAAAAACCCTCTCAAGCCCAGCCTAGTAAGCCAGGACAGAGCCATCTTGATATTCATACTTTAGGGGAAAATGAGAAGTAGCAAAGCTTCAAAAGCCAGTAAAGTTCATCCTTGGCCTTCCTGAACTGTCTCCAGTTCTGTTTCACTTAATCGCTAAACAAGACGAAAAGAGTACCTTATTTTATATGACTTTATTTTACATTTAGAACCATTTTATGCTTTACTTAAAAAAAAAAAAACAAACAAAACCTCTCACTCGGCTTTTACTGTTACTAAAGCATTTTAACCAAAATCTTGATTTAGGAAGACATTTTGCATTATTTTAAATATTTTCATTCTTCCAGTAACTAGTAAAAATAAATTTACAATTAGGGTTAAGTGTCCTAGTCTAATTTGTTCATTTACTATTGATCAAGCCTGCCATGTGTACACAGGGCTTATGCTGATGTTTTATATCTTTGAAACACACTGATGCTTGGTAGCTCTTAATTCAGAATAATATTTAAACATAAAAACCAATGTCTCATTTTGGCTAACTTATACAATTCTAATACAGCATGGGGTTGTCTACATCATGTTGATCTTCACTATATTCAGTTTAAAATATTTTAGTGTTAACAGGATTGTGAATGCCATATGGTTCAGTCTTTAAAGGAAATTACAGAATGAAAGTACAATCCCTTTACACATGACAGCTATCCAAGGCTAGAAATCCTAAACAGGAACTGAAAATAGATGAGGGCTGAGAGACTCTAGAGGGACCTTTTGTTCCTTGTTATCCCACTGAGTAAAACTGCTAAGTCCATGAAATGTAAGGGTACTGGTCAAAGACCAGTCGTTTAAATAAAAAAAGAAAGAAAAAAAAAATTAACCTGTAGTTAACTCAAACTTTCTGTGCTGTTTAATGGTCACACTTCACTTCTACTTGTAAAAAGAAAAGGCCTGGCTGGGTGCCATTCAGGGTTCTCTGCTAACTGTAAAATGTGGACTGGTTTTCTTAACTTTCTCATAGTCCAGATGTACATAAATTTAAAAAAAAAATATATGACTATAACCATGTCAGTGCATTGTCCCTGCTTTAAAAATGTTCAACTATATAAATAAAAACTGTTTCTTCATATTACTTGACATTTCTTCTGTAATTTATTTAAAAAAGTAAAATATAACAAGATACTTAAGAAAAGGCTAGATACAAAAGTAGTTAAGCTGTTCACGGAACATTAAAATTTTCCAAAATGTCTTTTCAGTAATCATGATCTTATAAAGCATTTTACAGTTATCAGAAAGTGCCCAGCTGAGTGTACAGAACTGAATTCCCTTAGTGCAAATGTCTGTTGGGACTCCCGGACAGTGGCCTGTCTGACTGTGTTGACAAAGGGACACAGCAAAGAAGGTGACTGTGATAAAGTCTGGTGCACTGGCCCCACATGAACAGAGAAGTGCCCTCTCTCTCACCTGAACAGATCACACACAAATATTAATGCTATCTTGGAGCGCAATGCAGCTGAAGTAACCGCAGTAAAAGTGTTTTTATAGGTAAAAGTGATTTTGTCTCTAAAATCCCAATGTTAAGAACTTTTTACAAGCTCCATATACATAATACACAATTGCAGCCAACCACAAATTAAACACCAAAAAAAAGTTAAAATGAAAACACAGAACATACTTAATTTTTTATTTTGAAATTCCCTATTCCCTCTATACAAGAACCTTTGCTGAAACACTTTCTACAAAGGCAGCAGTGAGTTTTCAGAACATTTTACATTTTTTCCCCTCAGCAAAAAAGATAAATCACAGTGTAAATTATGTTGTTCTGCTGTCATCTTTGGCTGGGGTTAGACCTAGAAGTTGGCGACTAGCGGACCATCATAGACAAAAGATGCCAGTGCTTCTCAGGCCTTTAAGCTACACACTCGACAAGGAATGTTTGCATTTAATCTCCTTAAGGTACCACCAGGGGATATGACAGCATTAACTTCCATAAACTTTTATAGACAAATGGGAAAAAAAATCTACAAAATTAGCTAGTAATATTACACAGCAATACACACTTTTTATACTCTACACAAAACCAAAATTCTTGGTCTTAATGGCGAGTAGTAACTTTTGTTTGAGAATCTGTTTAGAGGAATAGAGTGGGACATAAAGTCGAGAAATACAAGTGTTTGCAGTAGGAAGGTGTTGGTCGTCTGGTGGTCTTATTGTGATGGACGGCATAGGCTGAAAGCCTTCCTCACTGGCTGGCAACGACGGGCTTGATGTCCAGAAGTAAACCTAAGTAAGAACACATAATTACAATTTTGGCTTTTATAGGCTAATAGTCAACCTTAATTATTGCAATATAAACACCCAACTTGATGTTTATTTATTTATTTTTTATTGTGTATATGATGTTCTGTCTGCATGTATGCCTGCAGGCCGGAAAAGGGCACCAGAACTCATTAAAGATGGTTGTGAGCCACCATGTGGTTGCTGGGAATTGAACTCAGGACTTCTGGAAGAGCAGCCAGTACTCTTAACCTCTGAACAATCTCTCCAGCCCCCCCACTTGATATTTAAAACATAGTTTAAAAATAAATTCTCACAAACAGAACTCCCCAAATATGAGCTGACCAAGACAACAGACATGCTAAGGTGGACTTTGGGGGGGGGGGCGCCCCCCCCTCCTCCCCCGCGCTTTAGCCATTAACAAATTACTACAGACAACCATGATGCTGAGAGCAGAAGAAATAGTCTTTCCTAGAGAAAACTGGTCATCAAATATCAAATGGTCAGTCCTGAAAACATATCTACATAACATTTTACTTATGCATTTAGGAATGTGAACCAACACTCATACAAGGCGGGGAGGGGAAGCATGAATTTCAAAAAAAAAAAAGCAAGGAGGGGTACACATGGGAGAGTTTTGAGGGAGTAAAAGGAGGAAACAATTTAATTATAATCTTAAAAAAATACACACACAAAATACCCCTTAGTTTTAGAATTCTTTTCTTATACTCAAAAACAGAATCGATTATATTTCAATAAATTGCACCAAAAATCGTTCAGGACACAAGGGTTATATCATGGCTTTCAGGTGTCTGCCAGTGACTTCTGAGGCCTTTGCTACAGCGAACATCTCTATCTCTTCTTGGGAAAACACATTTCTAAAAAGAAAAACTAACACTCCCAGAGGCTGTCTAAACACTATTTTATCTACTAGCAAAATAATTCAGTGTTATCTATATCTATATCTATATGTATAGTACATCAAAATTCACACAATAAAGTCATGGAACTCCAGTACCAATTTATTTTGTACAACCGTGTAAACAAATGATGCCCAATGTCAACTGTTACTCTATTTCTGTTAGTAAATATACCAAAGAAATACTTCTTTGCAGAAGTGTTTATTTTTTATGAATATAACACTCTGCGGAGAACTACCCTGTACATCCATGCACCAATTTTCTGTGACAGAATTTAATCTATGGCATTTACTTTGCATAACTAAGCACTGAAGTCAATCTGACTTTCCAGAGTATCTCAGAAACTTAATTGTGGTTATTTCCTAAAGCATAATTGTATACGAAATTTCATCTCAGAATGCTACAAAGGGAACAGAAAACACAAATCCTCATTTAACAGTAAGAAAAGGCTTCATGTAAAAAGTTTCTTCCAGAATAAATGAGTTGGGATGGGAGAGGTGGCTCAGAAGGTAAGAGCACTGACCGGATACTGTTCCAAAAGACCTGGGTTTAATTCTCAGCACCCAAATAATGACTCAAAGTGATCTGTCACTTTAGTCCCTGGGGAATCCTATGCCCCCTGCTGGCCTCAGAAGGCCGTACATGCACATGCAGGTAAAACACCCACATATATCAAAGAGAAATTTAAAAACATCAAAGTAGATAGTTAAGAGAAATTAGTGACAGATTTAACACAACTTTCATCGGTAAACTAGCTCTTTAGGAGGGAAATCCAACACCCTATCTCCTAAAACACCAAAGCCAAACAAACAAAACCCTTGTATTTCATCCTACAAATTTTGTGGAACTTTTAACTTACAAGGTCCTGTCGTTCCGTCATGCTCATTTTCTCTACTATTGACCAGAACCAACGCTTGAACTGTAGGAGCTTCTCAGCATTCTCTCCTGAGAATATAAAGTCAGTGTGTTAAATAGATGCAGTTTCTTTAATACTGGTAAACTTCTCACATAAATTAAAGCAAACTTTAAAAACCCACTATTATATAACAACCTATAAAGCACAAAGGGAATAAAGAGGGAAAAAAAATTTTCAATTTTTCTGTAATTTGGGCTATCGCACACCTTTAATACCAGCACTAGGAGACAGAGGCAAGTGGGATCACTGTGAGTTCAAGACTAGCCTGGTCTATGAAGCGAACTGCAGGACAGCCAGTGCTACATAGACCCTGTTTCAAAAGAACCAAAAGTAGAAAGATAAAAATAAAGCCTATAATATGGTGGAGGCTGTTACTCTTTCTCGCTGCAGCTATCAACATAAAGAAAGGAAACTACGGATGAACAACCCACGTGTAGTTTATAGAAGCGAAAGGAAAAAATTCCCATTTGTGTATGTAGTGATTGTAGTATAGCTACAATCTTCTCAATTAACTACAAAAGCTTAAAAGTCTACACTCACTCTGAATGTCTAAAAAAATACAACAACTTCAGGGCAAACCAAACTCAGATAAAGCTTATCTGCAAAAGATTATCACCGCTTTCTTTCCCTTCTAGATTCATCCTGTGACTTTGTGTCTTTAAAATGAAGTGAGCCTGTCATAAATGTGCAAAGCAACATTATGAGAACACTTACTGTTTTCGTTACTCTAGTATATAGAAGTCATCTATCTTCTCACCACAAACAATTTTACTGCGTTCTAAATTATACCCATCTTGTTGTTTGGGGTGTGTGTGTGTGTGTGTGTGTGTGTGTGTGTGTGTGTGTGTGTGTATAGAAGTCATCTATCTTCTCACCACAATTTTACTGCGTTCTAAATTGTGTGTGTGTGTGTGTGTGTGTGTGTGTGTGTGTGTGTGTGTGTGTGTATAGAAGTCATCTATCTTCTCACCACAAACAATTTTACTGCGTTCTAAATTATACCCATCTTGTTGTTTGGGGTGTGTGTGTGTGTGTGTGTGTGTGTGTGTGTGTGTGTGTGTGTGTCCATGTCCCCCCCTCTCTCTCTCCCTCTCTCTCTCTCTGTGTGTGTGTGTGTGTGTGTACATGCATGTGCACATTCTGATTTTTTTTAGGCAGGTTCTCATTTTATGTATCTGCAGCTGACCTCAAACTTCATATTCTCCTGCAGAGGCCACCCATAAAAAACAAAAGAATAATTTAGCTCTAAGCTATCAAAATATTAAATTCCATTTAACCATACCTTTAAAGGTAATTAAAAAAAAAAAAAAAACAACCCACCACTGACTATCATCTTCAGGGCTTGGGAAACCCTCTTGGATCTAAGAGGGCACATTGAGCAAATGCTTCATCCGTCTCGTCAGACGTGCAGTTTCCTACCTGACTCATCATTGAAAGAGGTAAAACTGATCAACATCTGCACATTGACTTCCCCACAGCCATTCACCAAAAGCCGAAAGTCTTCTGCTGTTAAGTCTTCTAAGGAGTTTTTTGGAAGCACATCTAGTAGACCCTTCCTCATTGCCTAGGAAATTTGAAATTTTTTTTATTATAATCAGCACTTTTTATTTTCCATGGCATGGGTTTATACAGACTCCAGTTCAGAAGTTACCTAGTGGTTTTCTATCAGCAGAAAGCACGTTAGATGTACATCGCTCCAGTCAGGCAAAAGTGCATCTCAGAAAAAGCACAGTCACAACCAATCCCCCCAGACTCAAACCCCAAATCTAGACACTCAAAAAAAAAGAAAAAAAAAAAGAAAAAGAAAGGAAAAAAAAAAGATCCTGCCTGCCAACAAAAAGATGTTCACAGAGCTGTTCCAGGTCCTTCCATTCATTAACTCACCAATCTTATCCTCATTTTGTAGAGAATGAAACCAATGAACTCAAGTACTAAGTAGCCTGCTGATGAGCAGGTAGAAGGCGGTGAGTATGAACTTTTTCAACAATCACTGCCGGGCTTGAATTTTTTTTTTTCTTTTTAAAGATTTATTTATTTATATGTGTAGTGTTCTGCCTGCATGTATGCTTGCATGTCAGAAGAGGGCACCAGATCTCATTACAGATGGTTGTGAGCCACCATGTGGTTGCTGGGAATTGAACTAAGGACCTCTGGAAGAGCGGCAGTGCTCTTAACACTCTGAGCCATCTCTCCAGCTCCACTCTTGGATTTATAGAAGCTTTATCCTGGAAAGGAAAAGCTTTAACATTACAGGTCCACGCCAGGCAGTGGTGGCACATGCCTTTAATCCCAGCACTCAGGAGTCGGGAGGCAGAGGCAGGCGGATCTCTGTGAGTTCGAGACCAGCCTGGTCTACAAAGCGAGTTCCAGGATAAGCTTCCAAAGCCACAGAGAAACCCTGTCTCGGAAAAACAAAACAGAACAAAAAAAGAAAAAAAAAAAAAAAAAAAAACAATTGCAGGTGCAGTGTGTTGCTTTTGGAAAAGGACTGAGTGCAGAGCTGGCTGCTGTCTTGAGAACTTCATTTTTGGAATGCCCCCTCCACTGCTGTGCTCGGGCAATGAGCCACTCAGTAAGCACCAGTCTAAACGATTGTGTTAACAATAGATAGGGAAACGTGCTTTCCTCTAATATGTCAAAAAGAAACACTTTGGCCAATAAAAACCTGGGGTGTGACAACTTGGACTCCCTGAAACAAACGCTGGTGACACTTGTACTTGGAACCCTTCAGGCTCTGCCTAACACAGCCGCTGCCTCTGGTTATACTGCTAGGGGTGTTTCTGCATTTAGTAAGCAAGACTGGGTCCAGTGAATCCTAAGTTAATCAGGAGATACAGGTTGTGACAGGATGCTTAAAGGACGACATTTCAGCCCTACAAGCTCCCGGCCAACTTTTGCTCACCACAGCTATTTTCTCATCACTCTATAATTTCCAATAGTTACATCCAAAAGAAAATGAGTACTTAGTCTGAACTCTCAAGTTTAGATATAAATTCATTTTACATTTTAAAATTTGGCCCTTTTGTAGACCGATTACTGGGCTAATCCACCACAACGCTAAAAGTTAGCTCCATCATGTGACACAATACTTTTCTAGAGAGTACTCACGTGCTCCATCACATGACACCATACTCACACGCTAGCTCACATGACACGAGAGTACTCACGTGCAATGGCTGTTCTGCAACTGCCAACATTCTGTGTTCTGCGTACTTCCTCACATACTCATACACATTCTGAGGAGTGACTGGGATGTTCACACCGTTTGGAATGAGTTCAACCTGTGGAAAATTCAGCAGTGACATTTAAAAGCAATGCTGAAAAACAACAACAGCCCATGAGGATTTTATTTTCTAAAATTTTAGAATTTAAAATTTTATCTGACAAATATCTGAGAGGTTCGAACCTTGTGGGCATACATGAGTACAAAAATCCGTCTCAAGTCTGTCTTGCTGCTTCCTAACTCCTCCCTCTGTTCATCTCGTACTGTGCTCATTCTTTAATGGGTGCATGCACCCCCCCCCAATTATTCTTTATAAAATGAGCCCAACAAATAACCCAATTCTCTTGCAAAATCAGAAAACAGTGATTAGCTTTACCTGTCCTCCACCCTCTTCTTTACACAGGTCAATTGCAAATGCCAAATCCATGGCTGAGAAAACAGCCTCAGCATCGGAGCTCTGAGAGGCCAGGATCAGCTGTCGCAAACTCTCATACATTACAGGGTCAAAAAAAGCAAAGTCATGCCAGTTGACCTAGGAACAATCAATCACACAGGACAATCTGAAAAGCAGCTTCTTTTCTTGACCCAACAGTAAATTACAATCTGTGATAACTTTTATCTTTGGGGGGAAGGGGAAGTGATAGGGATTGAACCCAGGACTGTGTGCACACTAAGTAAGTGCTCTACCACTGAGCTATATCCCAGCCCTAATTTTATTTAACTTAAAGGTACAGTGATAAAGAATTTCCCATAAAACTGCTTTAAAGAGGGAAAATAAAAACACTTTTGGCCTTTACAATTCATTTTTCATAACAGGAATTTTAAAAGTTAACTGCTAGGAGGTTGAGCCAACAGCAGGCTTTAAAAATAATTTGGAAAACCAGCATTTTTTACTGAGCATTGATGATGTGAATACGCTGGCTTTTGACTGTTTTCATGTGCTCTTCATGGCCTCCATACAATACAATACAGGCTACTGGATCCAATCTAAACGGCTCTAAGAGATTTATAACTTACAAAGGTCACACTACTGAGTTAAACTGAAGTCTACCAGATCTTATGAGCTAAAGAGTTAACATACTAACATTTTTATTTTTAAGAGCTTTGGTTTTCAGTCAAGTTTTATACATAAGAGCATTTTAGCTGGATATGTCAAGAGTTAAATTGTGGTCCCAGCTGAAAAGGAAAATATATACCTCCCATTATAATAGGCTCATTTAATGAGAGCAATATCCCATGATTTAGCTAAAGACAATTAATTTGGCACTAAAATGTGACCCATGTGATGAGGTCACAGGCCCTAATGGAGGGGCCTGTAGTTATTTTGTTGAATAGACATGGTATACCTATCAAATTGTCTTCTCAAAAACATTTTGTATGCACACACATTTAATGCTGCTGTCAACTTCCGTTAAACTTCTTTCTGCAGTGGTCATTTTGACTGCAGATTCACCTGCTCAAAGTACTCAGAGCGAGTGTTGACTGTCCAGCCCTAAGTGGGAGATGTGTATACTACCCAAGGCCCAGAGTTTATTGTGTTAAGATGGGTGGGTGGGTGGGTGTGTGTTTATGTGCGCTCGCGTGCAGAAACTGACAAGCTTAGCAAGCTTTTAAGGACAGCTATGGGCATCAATACCAAGTCATGGACCTAAGTGACCACCCACATCTCCCTAGCAATCTATACAATTAATGGCTGGTGGTGGAGGACAGACCAGTTTCTCCAGTGATTTAACCACTGGCCAAGTGCCCACGCTCCTGTCAACACCTTAATGACACCCACTAGGTCACAGGCAAAAACCACTCAGTGGGTCAGACAGACGTGAAAGCAGAAGAAGGTGACTAAGGAGAGTGGGAGGGGAGGGGACAAAACAACACGAGCAGAATGGAGACGACGTAGGTGGAAATGTCCCATTATTACTTTGCATAATTAATGTGTTATTAAAAATCAGCAGAGGAGCTAATTAGTACAGCCACCTCTGAAAAAGATGGCTCTCTTTACAATAGCTTTAGAATTGTTGCGATACAGTGGGATAGTTAGCAGCACATGTTAATCTTGCCGCTGTCAGACTATCAACACATGAAGAAAACGGTGCCATTTTATAAGCCAGAGCAATACTAAGCATGTCTGCTGCTTCTCTTACTCTTTGGCCCCTCTGTGGCATTTACATGTGTTTTTCAAGTTGGAATGTTGTTGAAAACTATCTTTATACTCCACTACCACCCACTTGTGACCAATTACAGTGGCTTTGGCTTCCCAAGCACTGTGTGTCAAGCAAAGTATTTTTATAAAGTTGTCAAGAGTGTTCTCTTTAGTAGGATCCAGGTCTGTCAGGAACCAACTCTACTGTGCAGTCTCCCCACATTCAAAGACTTTAGCAATGTCATTAAATACTCGGCAATCATGATTATAATGCTTTCACACAAACTGAGTAAATACTATATAGGGTACCATTCATTACTTTGCAAAAGAAATGTTTACAATTGTAAAAGCAGTTATATGTATCAAACTTACTTTTCTACCAAGCAACACTTTAATTACATGCCTATTCAATGTGATAGGACATAGTTCATTTTGCAACAGACATAGTCCAAGAATCCTAAAAATAAGAACAGAAATATAATTTAAATTCGAAACTAATTGTATAGTCCCACACATACATTATATATATATAACTTCTCTAAGCCTCATTTCTACGAAGCATAAAATAGAGTACATATCCAATTTTAAAGCTAATGTATTTTTAGCCAGGGTGTGTGGTGACACACCTCTAATTCCACAGCCCTGGGAGCCCAGCCTGGGCCACACAGAACACTTGGGGCTAGAGGAGTAGCTCAGTGGTAGAGAGCATGCTTAGGATATGACAAAGCCCTGGGTCCAATCCCCAGATTCAAATATTAAGGATAGTTAGTTTACCTGCCAATGTTCCTGAAACAATTCAGCCTTGCTTCTGTGTTTCTGCCAGGTCTTGGAGTATAAAATCCCCTCTTTCCAGGTTGGTAAAACAAAGGAGCATTGTCATCACCATCATCTGTGTCATCTAAATCCATATCCACTACACTCCGACTAGAACCATGACGCTTTCGGTTTTCCTAATGACAAATTTATCAGAGATGAGACTCCTGAGCTCATTTAAGAAAATGAAACACAAGAAATGGTTCTCTGAAATCGTTCAAAGTACAAGAAAAGCAGAGCAGCATTCATATTTAAATGTGTATAACAATATTAAAGTTAAACTCTGAGCTATACTACACAAACCTTATATATGCTGAATCTTAATTTCTGTTATTAAAATAAAACCAGTTGGGACTGGAGCCTTGGATGACTGGGGGAGTGTGTGCCTGCAAGCATCTTCTACTGCACAAAGCAGGCACGACCTGGGCATGGGCCTGCGATGCCAGCACTGGGCTAGAGTAAAGCCCTAACCTTCAAAACAAAAAACAGCTCTGTCACCTTACCGCCTCGAAGGTATGTTTAGTACCTATAGAATTCTGGATTGACAGTTCTTTCAGCATTTAAATGATGGCCTCTGTAGTTTCAGATAAGAAATCCACTGTTTTTCAAAGGACTGTTTTCTTCTTTGACTATCACTTCACTGTGTCTGGACAGTTTTGGTGCAGTCTGCTCAAGTCTACATCTTAGGAAAAAGTAATTTCTCCACCAATATTTCAAGGAGTTTTCTACAGCCATCTCCCTCCCACTGCCTTCCAAAGCTGTCTGTGTCATCGCTCTTTTACTATGGCCACAAACCCCGAGACAATACTTGAGATCTGTTTTCTACCTACCCTATTCATTTTGTCATTGACCTAATCCAGTGACTTTTTCCCTTTGGGGGATTGTACTTGCACTCAAAAAACTTGTTTGAATCTCGTTTTTAAACTTGGTTTTCTTACTGAGAACTTAATCACCATCCACAGACAAACTCTTTTCTGAGGAGAACTGGTCAGTCTATCTGGTTCTCTGTGGAGTAGTTTTTGAGCTTAGGAAGGTTTGTAGCTGGTACATTTTTGGTATTGGCTTGTGACTCTAAGTTATATTAGAATTTGCACTAGGGGGAAGGGGGTTTAGCACCACACAAGTTCCAATACCAATTCTATCTCAAAACTGTTCACTGTGCTATTTCAGAGTACCCTGCATATGCCCCGCCTGTGTGTGACACCTGGGCAGCACTTCCCATGCTTCTCAAAAGCCTTTTGCTATCTTTCAGGTAAGACAGAATAAAGTTCAGTTTTACCCTCTGGCTGAAAAGAGAATTCTGGTCATTTGTCAGGTTGAAACTATTTATTTGTTCAGAATTCACAGGTTTTGCATTTGCACTGATTATTTTATTGTGACCAATGAAAGATATAATAGTGAGTTTTCTCCTCTCGGCTAGCCATCAGAAGATTAATTATGAAATACAAGAAACAAACTATACCATGCCCACAAAGTGACATATAGCTTTCTTTGCATCTTTGGCACCAGCAGCTTCCTGGAGGAGTGGCTCCTCAGAGTCTACACTGCCTCTCTCCTCTGCTATTCAGGTCCCTGGATCTCCAAACCTACGCTTAATACAAACATAAAACAGCCAGTGGCTGGTATCATGTTAATATGTAACTCAGTTTTTTATTTTGATTCTGTGTATAACATAACAACCACATAGAACTCTTTCTGTACTGTGAATCATAAATTTTATATACAAAGACACCATCCTAAATGCTGTTTTCTTCCCCCGCCCCCTTTGATTGTTCTAACAGCTTATTAACACATGTGCTGAAAATCCCTTACCTGGACCTTTTCTGAGGAGTCTAGTAATCCAAGATCCAAGATGCTATCAGCTCCATTTTCCCTAAAAATAAAGGAAACCTTGTTACGTCCCATGGAGGTCTGAAATTTAGTATGAAAGTATCTGTTCATATTTATTACACATTTTAAAAAAACACTTTAGCCCCAAATCATGGAATACACTTATAATCCTAGGGCATGGGAGCAGGCACTACATAGCAAACTCGAGGCCAGTATCTACCCTATACTGCTAAGAGATGTTTCAAAAACAAAACCCAAAAACCCTATTAGTTGCCACACATACAATTCAAGACATGGCTAAGACAACATATACAGTCTTTATTAGGATGTATATATAGGATATATTAGGATGTTTATATAGGATAACTTTAGCACAAAGCAAGCAATTCAGAAAAGGCAGGAAAATGCTCAGAACACAATCATACCAGCAATCAAATTCTCTAGCGTAAGTCTCACATACCACTACTATTCACTCCATAAAACCAGGTCAGTTTTGCTCAATAGACAGTGCTAAATTAGCGATGCTTACTTACATTTACAAAATCTTATAACAAAATTTGCAACTTTCTATACAATAGACTAAGTTATTCTCAGTCTGCTCACAGTTCCAGAGACAAGGCAAAGCATAAAGAAACAATACATAAAAGTGCAGAGAAACGGCTAGAGAGATAGCTCAGAGGTTAAGAGCACTGACTGCTCTTCCAGAGGGCCTGAGTTCAATTCCCAGCGACCACATGGTGGCTCACAACCATCTGTAATGAGATCTGGTACCCTCTTCTGGCCTTCAGGCATATATGCAGGTAGAACACCCTATACATAACAAATAAATAAATCTTAAAAACAACAACAACAACAAACAGGGCTGGAGAGATGGCTCAGAGGTTAAGAGCACTGGTTGCTCTTCCACAGGTCCTGAGTTCAATCCCCAACAACCATGGTGGCTCACAACCATCCGTAATGAGATCTGGTTCCCTCTTCTGGTGTGCAGATATATATGGAAGCAGAATGTTGTATACATAACAAATAAAACAAAAAACAAATTCAGAAGAAAACAGCAGCAAAGGAAATTATCAATAGATGAACAGCTTTTGGCTTGGGCCATTCAAAGGCCTTGAGAAGTGGCTGCTGAGCTCTAGGCTCAGCCCAGCTGTCTATGCTACTCATGGAACTGCAGCTAAGGTCTGGGATGGTGACACAGTGGTGGTACAGTGTGATGATTTGAGAATGGTCCCTGCAGGCTCAGATATTTGAATGCTTAGTCATGGGGTGGGTGTGTGTGTGTGTGTGTGTGTGTGTGTGTGTGTGTGTGTGTGTGTGTGTGTGTGTGTGTGTGTCACTGTGTGTGTGTCACTGTGTGTGTGTCACTGTGTGAGAAGGGTTAGGAGGTGTGGCCCTGCTGGAGGAAGTGTGTCACTGGGGTTGGGCTGCCTGTGGATCAGGATTAGGACTCTCAGCTCCTCCTCCAGCACCACCTCTGCCTGCTGCACGCTGCACGCTCCCTGCCAGGCTGACAATGGACTAACCCTCTGAAACTGTAAGCAAACCCCAATTAAATGCTTTCCTTTGTAAGAGTTGCCATGGTCACAGTGTCTCTTCACAGCAATAGAACCCTGACTGATATACCTAACACGTACAAGGTTCATATAGCACCATATAAATTTTCATTTAAAGTAGTCCATGCTCCAAACTGGCTGAAAGAGTAAGCCCTTCTAAGTATGGCACATCTTCCTAATATTTGCCACAGTGAATAGAGTGACTATTTGGTATTTTTAGATTTCATATTCAAGCTAAAGAAACAACTTGCATGAAACTTTAAGGTGAATCTGGAGTCCTAAAAGAAATATCATTCTTAACACAGGAATTTAGGAGATTTGCCACAGATTCTTTGAGTATAATGTGGTCCCTTTCATTGGGGGTGCTTCCAATGGGGTGGGGGGGGGGCGGGGGAGGGGTGTGTGAGCTGTGCTTCAGGGAAATTTCAGATATGCTTCTTCCAAACAAAAACGGTTTCTAAGCCAGACATGGTAGCTCTAAATCCCAGCATTCACGTCTGAGGCAGGTGGTTAGGGCTCAAGGCTAGCTTACAATTCTACATGTCAAATGCCTTCCATAACCCAAGAAAGCATGAAAAATTAAGATATTGCATTTAGGAATTATGAGATACTACTTTTTTAAAAATCTGGATAAGGTAGTATACTTTGTTGAGATTTTATTTTTTAGTATGTATGGGTGTTTTGTCTGCACATGTATCTGTCCACTGGAACTGGAGTGGCAGACAACTGCTGGCAGCCATGTGGGTCCTAGGACCAAAACCTGGGTCCTCAGGAAGAGCAAAAGGTGCTCGTTAGCACGCTCCAGTCTTGTCATAGTTTTTAGGGTGTGGTGAAAGCACGCACTCTAGAAATGAAGTAGCTGTGTCTTGCTCCAAGTGCAAACATTACCTTCCGTGTGCAATGATGAGCTCCATGGCTTCATCCACTCTGGCCCTCAGAGAATCTTCACTCGCTAGGAGGAGGAGCAGCTGAGCTGGGGATAACTCCAACAACATGCCAGTGATTTTACTTGCAAATGCCTGTAAAAGATGAATAAATGCTACTTCATCAATGCTCTGCTTGCTAAAGGCTACAATGAAGAGACTCCTAAGAAATAAGCTCAAATAAAAATTTGAGAACTAGTCAGGCTTTTTATGAAACTGCAAGGTTAATCAAACAACTCATGAATGCATAATTCATGAACTAGCATAGTTTTGTTGGGGTTGGAATATTTGTATGACAGTCTCTCAGTAAAGAGCTGCCACTTATTTTATCTATAGCTTGCTAACAGATCATATCGATTTCAAAAAGTTAACGATAATTTACGTAAGTAAAAATATAAATAAATATAAATCACAGCTAATTCTCTTAACACAAAAGGAAAAGGAACTCAAATTGGGCAGAACTGTCTCGAACTAAGTTTTTTTTTTTTTTTTTTTTTTGGGGGGGGGAAGCAAAAATTCAAGTTGTACAGTTACTTCCAAGCAACAGTTTCATTTCTTCTAAAATTTTTATCACTGTATATAGCCAAACATAAGCCCTCAACCATGTAACTAACTTTAATTCAAAGGGTTAATGGTGGGTGTGGCTGTGCCCAGGACTCACAGGTTGCATTGCTTGGACTCGGGGATAAAGCCTCTCTCCAAGTGCCTGCCGATGAGCTGGGAGAGGGTCAGGGTCGTCACTAGGGTTCCCCTCAGAAGCAGGTCTGAAAGGCCTGGTGTCGATGGAAAGCTGTCTCCTGAAATCTCTGTGAAAAGAAGAACACTTTTGACCCCATTTTCTTTAATGACCAAATCAAAATATCAGCAAGCACACCTTGGCCAACAGAAAACCAGAGGACATATCAACAGTGAAATCTAAATACAACATGTTTGAAAAATAAAGATTCTCTAGGTTGTCACTAAAAATCTACAGGTGACATGTTTGATTTAATGGAGCAGGACCAGACTCTCAAGAGACTACCCATAAGTCCCACGGAATTCTAAACAAAAGTAAATGTAACTACACCATTTCAACAAGAAAAATTAAAAGTAATACAGTCTACCACAATTAAGACTTAATTAAAGTAGGAAAGTAGTAATTGTAAGGAAATGTCAAACTTTAGTGAATAAACAGAAAGCCAGCGTAACTTTAAACCCCAGGCTATTAAACCAGACTCTTGCACCCATCAGCCAGACTACTGCGGCCATGTATCCCTCAATTCCAAATCTTACTCCATTTACAAGCCTCTGTCCAACTGTCTAAAATGCCAGTACTGAGTAAGTATCACAATCCATTGTACCTATCCCGGTCTCTCCGAGATCCAGCTCGCAAGCCACTACTCCTCCTCATCTCTCTTTCTCTTTCTCTTTCCCGATCTCTCTCTCCTCGGTTCCTCAGTCTTTGCATTAAACCTGGAAGATGAGATGAAAGTCAGCACACTGAAATAAGCACAAAAGACCGCACAGTACACGAGGAAACATGGCTGCACCGGCAGCACTAGGTAAGCTAGAACTCTTACCTAGTTTTCAGTGGGTTCTTTTAGAACCCCCCCCCCCCAATCAGGTGTGCACACACTGTGCTATGTGTAAAGCCATGTGCCTGGGCTCCTGCATTAGAGACATGGACTGCTTGCTGCACACGGTCCACACAGGCTCGCTCTCTCATTGAAACTTGCCATCCCACAACACCGTTATAAGCCCATACAAGTCACGCCCAGCTTGTCACACGCGGGGCATGTGAACTCGGGTTCTCCTGTTATTACTAGACCACTTCCCCAGCTCCCTGGTTTTTAAGGGTTACTGATAATTACTGTATAGAATACAACGTACATGGCACATTTTGCAAATCCACTTCAATACTTGTGAACTATTTTTCCCTGGTCATGTCAAAACTATGAAATAATATGTAACAACTAGTGCTAGATTCATTTCATTATAAACAGTGCTGACATTTCTTACACAGTCGAAGCCACTGGATATCTTTTCTGTTCTTAGTTTTGGCTTTGAGCATTGTAGATTACTGCAACATTAGCTTAGCTATTTTGAAATTCCAATGCTTTCACTCTTTGTATTTGCTGTACCCCAACAAATGGCACACACATGCCACAGCATATGTGTGGAGTTAGCGGACAATTCACAAGACTGGGCTCTCTCCTTCCACCGTGGGGGCCCCGGGGATCAAACTCAGGTAATCAGGCTTGGCAGCAAGCACCTTTCCACTAATAGATCTCACACGTTCTGAGTATAGCTTCTTAATGGTGTTTGATAAAGATATTTCCAAAATGTTAGGATTCTCAGGTCTCCTCATGCCAATCTGTTAATCTGCTTTCAGTGTCACAATACACACAGCCGCCGCCCCGCCACCCCCATCCTGTTAAAAGTGATAGTCAAAGGCTAGTGAACTCTCCATTTGTTCAGTCCATCATTTTACCTCTGCAGCCCAGTCAGTCTCCATGGGGGGAGATTACATATGGCCAATGAGATACAGATGTAGCCTAAGTAATTTCCATGAACGTCCTCTTACCATTTACTCCATCCACCCATTCACAAGACTGGAGATCTTCTGACCATACTGGGCACACATTACCAATTACTACACCTTTGTCATTTTCACGAAGCTCTAAAAGAACCCACTGAAAACTAGGTAAGAGTTCTAGCTCCCAAATGTTGATTCATAACAAGGTTGTAACGCTCCAAGATGTTAATAAATAAAGCCCTATTTTTGAAGAGGAAAAAAGTCCTACTGAAATGAAAATAACAACCATAGTGATACAGTTGATTTACACATGGCCTCAAACTCTTTACTTCATGGGATCGGACCATGTTTTTGAATCATCTTAGAACAGCCTACCAAGAGAATCCTGTTTTTTCTTCAATTAGCTGGCAACTAATACAGGGGTGACAATCCTCTCTGGGTTGTACAGTGACGCTGAAGAGCTCACAACCTGTCACTTAAACAGGTAACAACTAGGAGAGGAGCTAGATGGTGTGATCACAAACATCAAAGAGCATGCTGCAGTAAAAAGCAAACTGTCAATTCGAGTAGTTTTGTCAAGACTAAATCATACTCTAGAATAAAATTTTCTAAAATATAAATGTATAGACATATAGCCATGATTACCATTTATTATGACAAACAAAGAGTTATAATTACGATGCCTGAAGTCTGTAGAGCACTTACTTGTGTGGGTGCCTTTGCTGGCATTCTGGATACAATCTAGATTTGGCAATTTTTCATTTGATAAGAGCGCTTGTGCGATGGCTGTATAGAAACTTCGAGCTACGCCACTGCCCTCTCCTGGCTCATCCTTAAAGGTGACTTTGACTCTGTGGACAGCCATTGGGGTGCTAGCGCATCTTCGGCCAAAATGATTGTTGAGCTGCCTCATGGTCTGTTGAATGAGAAGATCCCGGTCCCGATCGACCTGTTAAAACATACCAAACAGTAAATCCATGCTAGAAACCACAGGGTTTTCCACCGAAAAGTAGAATCTCACTTTTGTCTGGATAGTGTAAATAACACAAAGAAATCTGAGATCTCAGAAGCTTTTATACTCTAAATAACAAAGTAAAGTAAAGACTGTCCTGCATTAATTAAATAGGGCTAATGGAATTTCAATTTAAATACACTCTTTCAAAGAGCCAACAGAAGGTGGCCATGGTGGCGCACACCTTTAATCCCAGCACTGGTCTCCAGAGCTAGTTCCAGGACAGCCAAAGCTACAAAGAAAAACCCTGCCTAAGAAACAAGATGAATTGGGGGGGGGGGGGGTGATTCACCAGAGAGCAACAATGCCATTCAGTGGGCACACAAGAATAAATTCCAAATGGATGGGAGACAGGACCTTTTTCTCCTTTGGAGCATCTTCGTATGAAATCCAGGCTAGCCTGGAATTTATCCTGTAGCCCAGGAGGGCCTCAAACTAACAAATCTCCATCCCTACTAACGCCCAAGCGCACACTGACAGAAAACATGAGTGTGAAAAGTGACACGCTGGAGAAATGACTTGCAGGTTCCAGCACACAGACATTCATGTATTGAGTACACGTCGCCAAAGGCACTAGCACAAACCTGACAACCTAAGCTCAGTCCCTGATAGGAGGAGACAGCCACACCTCCAGGCTGGCTTCTGATCTGCACCACACACATATAAATGGGCTTTTAAAACACACATTCTTTAAAAATATTTTTTTATTTTATTACTATTCATTTGAAGGGAAGGCTTCAATGTGTGGCCCTGGCTAGCCTAGAACAGGCTTTGTAGATCAGGCTGGCCTTGAACACACAGAGATCAACCTGCCTCTGCCTCCTGAGTTCAGGTGATAACATGAGTGAGTCCCTGTCTCAAAACAACAAAAAGAAAACATTTTATTGGTGGTAGTAGTAATATTGTAATTCTAAGACTGTTGTAAAATGTGAGATAAAAACAAATTATCCACCAATGGTATTCAGTCTAGAAGAAAGGATATCGTCAACTCAAATTCCCAGTATGAATTCACAGTAATTTTTTAAAGGCCTAGAAATAACAAGCAACATAATAGCAACATAATTGTAACCATAAATTAGAGCCCATTTTTAACTTTCCTAAAGAAATGGCCAGTGTAAGGTCTGTAGCAGGAAATGCACACAGCACCCGTGGAGAGTAACAAGGAAGGCTGCTACAGATAAATATTATTAACAAGGACTGAGGCGGCACTAAAAAGGACACAAAACTAGCCAGCAAACAAACAAATTAAGCATCAATAAGAATAGTCTGAATGGAATTCAATACAACAGAAGTTTCTCAGTTCATGTTTATGTAATGAATGTGTGTGCACACGTGTTCATGTGTCTGTACATACATGTGTGAAGGGCAGAGGCTGAAAATTGGGTTTATTCCGCTATTGTTTTCTACCTTATTTTTTTGAGATGAGGTTCTCACTGATTTCAGCAAGATTAGCTGACCAGAAGTACCGAGAATCCTGCCTCTGCCTCCCCAGTACAAGGATCAAAGGCACGGTACACACCATCCTAAGTGGGTATGGAGATCTGAACTCAGGCCCTCATGCTTGTATGACAAACATCTTACTAGCCCAAAACTATCTTTAAAAAAAAAAAAAGCCATCTATAAAAGATGCTAGGAACCAAATTCCCAGTGACATATATTTAATATCTACATGTTCTAAAAGTTGTGAAATGGTACACTATACATACGAGAAAGTCTAAATACCTTTACCTCTAGTGATAAGTCTCTTGATTGCTGGTTTCTCAGTTTTTCCATTTCTCTACGGAACTTTGATTCTTTTACCTCAAAACCACCCAATTCAGTTAAGATCTTAAAATTAAAAAGACATAACAATTATTCACTGAAATGTATTCTTATCATGTAGAACAGAATTCAAGAACACAAAATACACACCGATCCAGGCTCTGCTCCAACATCTTCCATAAATACTCTGCCAAACAGTTCTAAAGAAAGGCGCCATCGTCCCAGCAGCATGTCGTGAGAAATGGCCATTCCCATGAAGCTACACTGTGGTCTGAAAGGCGAGAAACAGAAGAGGGAGAAAGTAATTAACCAGTTCCCCAAATTCAGACTTTTGGTCAATAGCAGTACCTTTCTTGGTCTTTTTTAAGTGTTTCAAGCCATGTCCTATTTCATGAAAGACCCTTCCCGTGGGTGGTGTATGTGTGTGCGTGCACTCAAGCACAGGCAGGTGTCATATTACCACACATCTTCTATCTTCAAAGTCAAATGTCCATCTATATTCCCATACCCTCCAGAACTTTAATTTATTACCTATGTAAGTGATGCTTGCTTAGAGCCCAACATGGGCATGATTTAATGACAACATCCATCAGCACCATCTACTTCCCCGTGCAGATGTAAGGCACTTTTTCCTACCTTCTGTTCCACCACCTACCCTGGACATGATTTTCTTTCCAACCCTAAAGCTAATGGGCCAACTTAACCCCTTTTCCTCAAGCTAGAGCTATTACTAACTGGTCTTCAGACCTCTAATCCTTTTCTCCAACCTGGCCTAACCACCTTCTCACATGACCTCTAAGTCTAGGCGACTGCAGCACAGAAATCGCCTCGTGCTCTTTATGGCTGGAGACAGTGTCCATACAAGGCATCCTGTTCATTCCCTACTTAACTCCTAGGCATACCTATTTCATTAACTAGCTCATTAACTTAAGCAAAAATAATATACTTCTAGCCGAAAACTAAGGCATGAACAAGAGTCAGCAAATCACTTGGTGACCAATGAACACTAAGCAACACTACATGCTAGTAACTTATTTAGTAAACAAAAACCTGTCAGACATACCATCTGTGAGCCCCAATTAAACATGAGTCACAAGTCCTAAACAGTCTATTCATTCTAGTATTTACACGTTCTCCTTATCTGAGCTGCTGATAACACATCTGTAATTGACGGTTTTAAGTCAGTATATTAAACAGTAAGAAAAATAGCATCTTGGAAATTCAATACAGGAAAAAGAAGATCAATCTTTAAGACGTCATAAAGTCCAGAGAACTCATAGGAAACCACAGAGGAGTAACAGTAATTATGATACTTAACATATACAAATTTATAAAATATGGAACTTCTAATGAAAACTGAAGTCTAGCAGCCATAGGGGCATTACCTGAATGATGTAAGGGGCGGCCCTTCGCTTTCAGTGAGTCCGATCTCTGCTAGTAAACTGCTCTTCAACTGGGCAGCAACGTCGTGAGCTGACGGCCCTGGATTTGAACTCTCGGCTTCCTCAGCCAGCACACTCTGCTCTTCCCCTTCTTTCTTTTGGCGGTTTTGCATGTTCATTACATTTTTTAGATTGGCAGCGTAAGACATTTTAGTTGGAAGAACCTATGCAATTTTAGGTTTAGAAGTTACACATTAAGGGGGGGAAATGTTTTCAACTTAATGGAGCCCCACAGAAATCCTGAGTTAAGTCACGATGCCCCCCTCCCTTCGCAGAGCTTCCACCACCAAATGCAGTCTGCTCTTGTCGACCAGTCCTCGAGGACCACAACACCCAGTGCACTCACCAGAGTGCACTAGACAATTTTCAAGGCAATCTTAGCTATCTCTGGTACCTAAGTCTCATACATTCTCCTTTATCACTTAACTGCAAAAGAAAATCAATTCAGCTATCTTTCTCTTATGCTGCCTTTAAACATACTATTTTTTCCCTACAAAAACAGGATATAATTTTACCTCTCAAATCAGCCATATATATCTGAAAACTTTAGCTGTGTGATAACTGACATTCCCACTTGAAATTTATAATCTCTTCAAGCCTTATTTCTTACCTAAATCTTTTCTGGGTTATAAAGAATGAGACAGAATTACTGAGGTGTCATTACTAATTTATCTTTATCATTACTTATTTGTCTTTATTCTTGATTCAAGCAGCTCAGCACATCAAGGGAAATTTGAAGACAAAATTACATGTGCTCATTTATCGGAAGTGATCTTATCCGGAAACCTAGATTTTCAGCAGGACACATCAACCACGGGCTTCGGCACTAAGCACTAAGCATACCCCAGAGATATGTGATGTGTGAAAAGAGGAACAGTTCGATTATGCTGTAATAAAAGGGACTTGTGGCATTTCTACTATTGAGGGACATAAAATATTCTGAACTAACCCATCTGTTCAAATCTGGATGCTGGGAAAAGTGCTAACTAAGAAATACAGTGTAAACTTTTACTCTCTTACCTCAAGGCAATTTCTGTCCATTGTAACTTCCACTAAGCATTTCCCACTACTGGTAGACGAGGAATAAAGACCCTGACTTGGACGGCCAAACAGATCTTCCTTTCTAGCATTTGGCTGGAATTTAACAAGACATATTATAGTTAGATTGAACACTTCAACGTCAGCTGTAAAAGAGCACTGGACCTGTTTAGTTCACCTGCAACAAATGTGGCTGATCGGCCAGGGGGATAGCCTCAGCCAAAGGCACTTCAAATGGATTTGGGGGAATACATCCAAGGAACGTCATAGAGTCTGAACGTCGGAAAAAAGGGTGGTTTTGGCCAGTTTCTGCAGGGAGAGATTCATCATCCTTATCATTCAAAGTAGCACCTAAACATTAAAAATTAAAAAAAAAAAAAGTAAGTACAAAGGATAACAGAAAATTAATTTGCTCAATCCAAAATGCTTGGTAGCTCTTATAAAATGTTCATATACTAGAAAGTAAGTTAAAGGTTGGATTGGAAACAGACTCTCATTGTGTGGCAGCCTTGGCCAACCGGGCTGACCTGCCTCTACTTACCTCAGCATTGACATTAAAGGCCTGTGTGACACCACAGCTAGCATTTGATGCATTTTAAGTGACATTCCAAAAGAATTGAATGCATTATATATCACACAGCAATAAAAATGCAAGAGTAAAAAAAAAAAAAAAAAAAAAAAAAGCGGATGAACACTGCTCAAAAGGCTTCTTGCACCCTACCCTCTTCTCTTTAGATCCAGAGAATGGGCTAACACGGAACAACTAGTCTCCAGAGCATGTTCAGGGCTCAGCCTAGTGACAGCAAAAGGAGATGAAAGAAGTCGAAATCTCACTACCTGCTTACCACACTGAAATCAACAAGGAGCTGCCGAGCAGCTTCTGTGCCCAGCACACTAGCAGCAGCTCTCCTTAATGGAACCAAACTCTTGGCAGTGCCTACTAAGGCTGCGGAAATGGTGGGTTATGGCTGAACTTTCCAAGGGAGAAAGAAAAAAAAACCAAACCCACCATAACAAAACAACATCAACAACCACCAAAAACCAAACCCAGACCAGCTGTCTTTCCCTGAGCTAATAAAAGTATTAGCTGGGAGTAATAAAGAGGAAACTGGACTGTTGGTTCTTAATCTCTAACTCCCAACTAAAACAACAAGTTGGCTCTGTACCAACTGGTTCTCAATGCTGTTCCTCCTCATGCTGCGACCTCAACCATAAAAGTATTTTCATTGCTACTTCATAATTGTCCTTTTTGTTACTATTATGAATTGTAACGTAAATATCTGTGTTTTTCAATGGTCTTAGGCAACCCCTATGAAAAGATCATTCAATCCCCAAGGTGTCAAGACCCCAAGGTAGGTTGAAAACCACTGTTTCACAGAATCCTCCAATTTTGTGGCATTAAAACTTAACTTCTCAGCCGGGCGTTGGTGGCGCATGCCTTTAAATCCCAGCACTCAGGAGGCAGAGAATCTATGTGAGTTCGAGGCCAGCCTGGTCACCAGAGCAAGTGCCAAGATAGGCTCCAAAGCTACACGGAGAAACCTTGTCTCGAAAAAACCATAAAAAAAAAAAAAAAACTTAATTTCTCTTACTTTCTATAACTAAATCTGCATCAGAATTAATAAAGAATTAACATTTTCCATGATTTGAAGTAATGGTAAATATAAACTAAGAGAAATGAAAAAGAGAAATTCTGAAAAAGTAGAGACTGCTGGCAAATTCCCATTAATTCAGTCTGAATTATGAAATACACAATAGGAGAATGTGTAAGGAAAATGACAGAGAAGAGAAATCCCCACACAGACAGAACACAGTGCAGTCTAAAGGCCTGGAGGGAACCCCTGAGGCAGCAGCCATCTCTGAGGCAGGCATCTCCTGACCCTGCTTAGACTTACTTTGACTGGTGTCCTCGTCGTTCTCATGCTCCGAATCTTCATTGTCGATGCCCAGCTCCAAGAGTTCCCGTGTCCTAGGAAAAGAGCAAAGTTGGCCATTTAAATCATGCAAGAAAAGAGCATGAGAAATGTCACTTTGGTCTCTCTCTACCAGCATGTGGGACCCAAGGATTGAACTTGGGTGTTAGGCAAACACCTTGACCATCGGACACCTCATCCTGAGCTCTAACTCACACCTAACACTACTATTTTATAGTTTCAGATACTGGGTGGTAAAATGCTCTGCCAGATTCCCTGTAATAACAAAATAGGCTCAACAGAAGCCAAAATAAATAAGTATCACTGAAGAAATACTGAGTGTCTACACAAACTCTCATCCAAATTTTGACAAGACAAATATCTCACCAATTTAGTTTAACTGGGTTCCAAATTTTCATTTTAAGTGGGAAATCATGACAGAATAGTTGGATAGAGGTTGAGCCCACTTTCCTACATGAACTACCTTTGTTAGCTTCTGCAGGGCTGGTCTCCTTAATCCAAACTTAGAGACTACACCACATAGTTCTCAAACAAGACTCAAGGAAAGAAAGCATGGATATACCTTTTGCGTTCCAGCTGAGGGGTGTCCAGTGTTGTCTGTTGATTCATTGCTTTAATCCAATATATCAGGGCTTGGAAAACATAAGCCACATGTTTCAGTGAGCAGACGTCCAGCACCGGAAGGACATCAGAATGCTCGTCGTTATGAGACCGCATTAAAGAAAGGGCATAGTTGAGAAAGTCTCCTCGAGCAGACATCATCCCCTGACGGGCGCTAAGCAGTGTGGCACGCCTATAGGGACAACAACCAAGAAGATGTTTACAAAACCCACAAATAGAACTAAGAAATGGAAAGCACTGGGTTGAAGTGATTGATGGCTCATCAGTTAAGAGCACTTGCTACACTTGCAGAGGACCTGGGTTTGATTCCCAGCACACACATGGTGACTCACAACCACCCAGGACTCCATTTCCAGGGCAATCTGACACCCTCTTATTGCTTCCTCAGGTATTCCACATGTGCAAGACACTCATAAACGTAAGACTAAGTAAACCGTAAGAGAAAATAGAGCACTCAAATGCTCTTTGTATGTACTACTGCTTATGATTTATTGCCTAACACCAGTCTTAAAATGTCTGAATTTGCATTTCTGACAAGTTGCCCACTAAGGCAAGATGGTGGAGTTCTAGGAACCATGACGAGAAGCATCCACCTGTGCTGGCCATTGTGGTGTCAACCTGATACAAGCTAGAGTTCTTTAGGAAAAAGGATTAGTCAATGTATAAGCAGTTTCCTCACCGATGCTTGATGTGGGAGGGTCCAGCACACTGTGTGCATGGTGCCACCCCAAGGTGCTGTAAGAGAGCAGGCTCAGCAAGCCATAAGAAAGACAGTGAGCAGCACCTTTCCCAGGCTTCTGCATCGGTTCCTGCTGAGGGCCTGCCCTGACTCCCCTGGATAATGGACTATAAGCTGTGAGATGAGATAACACATGGTCATGTCTCATTTATCACAGCAATAGAAAAGCAAACTAAGACACAGCCTGAAAGCAGTGTCAAATGTGGGGAATGGTCACTCACGCTGTCCCATGCTTTGGGACATGGGAGGCAGAGGGATGGAGAGAGAAGCAGGTCAGGGCTATACAGCAAATTAGACACCAGACTGCTACACGGCAAAATTTTGTCTCTGAATGAATGAATGAAAGAATGAACGAACAAATGATACCAGAAAGCACAAGCAGCAAATGAAAGTGTAAGTGAACTGGACTTTTATCAAAATTAGAAACTTTTGTACTTCTCAAAGGACACCAACAAATGAAAAATTGTAGAGATGGCTGAGAAGTTAAGAGCACTTGCTATTCCTTCCAGGTGACACAAGTTTGGATCCCAGCACCCAAGAAAGGTAACACACAGCTGCCAGTAACTGCAGCTCCAAAGGAGCAATTCAATTGAGAATCAAGAAGTGACCTTCACTCAAATATATACACATTAAAAAAAAAACAGTTTGATAAGGAAGTATTATTCAAAATATATATACTCATAACTAAACAAAAAGTAAAAAAGTTAGCTTACAGCTGTGCAAAAGAGCTAAGCAGACATAGGGCAAACTGCCAGTCAGCACATGAAAAAATAATGTTGCAGCATCGTTGACAAGTCCAAACCATAATGAACTCAGATGTGTGAACTGAGATGTGACTGCAGACTGCAGGTCCCATGCTATATCACACCCACTAGAGAAACCCTATCTGTGCGTATAACCCCAGCACAGTCCAGATGCAGGAAGATTAGTATTCAAGGCCATCCTCTACTGGGAAATTACTTTAAAGCGGGGTGTGTGTGTGTGTGTGTGCGTGCGTGCGTGCGTGCGTGCGTGCGTGTGTAGAGATAGGGGAAGGACCCAGAGAAACCAAAGCTCTCTCAAACCCTGCCTTTAGGAAAACAGTTTAAAGCGGGGGGGGGGGGGGGGGGGGGTGTGTGTGTGTGTGTGTGTGTGTGTGTGTGTGTGTGTGTGTGTGTGTGTGTGTGTGTGTGTGTGTGTGTGTGTGTGTGTGTGTGTGTGTGTGTGTGTGTGTGTGTGTGTGTAGATAGGGGAAGGACCCAGAGAAACCAAAGCTCTCTCAAACCCTGCCTTTAGGAAAACAGTCTGGCGGTGTCTCACAGTGTTAAACGTGCACATTACCACACGACCTAGCAATTTCACAACTACATAAAACACCAAAACTACATGTCCACACAAAACCTTCAAGGAAATGTGCGACATCATACACAGGAGTGAAAAGGCAGAAATATTCCAAATGTCAGTTGGTGAATGGCTTTTAACATTTTTAACAAAATGTCAGAATATTTTGAGTTATCGACAATGCTAAACATGGTTGAACCAAAACATCGATGTGTTAACAGAAGCCAGTCCTAAAAGATCATGGATTGTATGGTTCTCTTTCTCTCTCTCTCTCTCTCTCTCTCTCTCTCTCTCTCTCTCTCTCTCTCTCTCTCTCTCTCTGGGGGGGTGTTTGAGACAGGGTTTCTCTGTGTAGCTTTGGAGCCTATCCTGGCACTCGCTCTGGAGACCAGGTTGGCTCACAGAGATCCGCCCATCTCTGCCTCCCGAGTGCTGGGATTAAAGGTGTGCCCCATACAGCCCATCCATATTGTTTGATTCTATTTGCATAATATGTTTAGAATCTGTATAAAGAAAACAAGATAGGAATGACCACTAAGAAGTGTAGGATTTCCTAAAGAGATGATGAAAATGTTCCAAATTTGTAACAAGCCAATGAATCACATACTTAAAAAGAGTGACCTATATACATGTCATGTGATCAAACTGTAATCATTGATGGGGGGGAGGGGTACACAGTGCTGACACCAATCAACACCTCATGGCAGACATCTGTGTGCTGTTTTTTTAAGAGGATTTTCTGTGCATGAGCGTTTTGCCTGCACAAAGGACTGTGTGCTGTGTGGGTGGGTGCACTGCCCAAGGAGGCCAGCAGAGGGCATCTGATCTCCTGGAACTGGAGTTGCAGATAGTTTTGCGCTGCCTGATGTGTGTGCTAGGAACCTACCAAATGTCTCTCTCGGGTTCAGATGCCTCTATCAGCTGCCCCACCAAATGAATTTGCTTCCAATTCCCAAATGTTTTTCTAGGAAATTCCTATTCAGAAATTACTTCACTTCCTATTTGCTTATTTTTAGAGTCAAGTATAAAACGTAACTCTTGCCCCACCCGGCCCTGCCCGGTGTCAACAATCGTATTCCAATGTTTTCCTTTCATCTCTTCCTCTCTTGCAGTCCCCAGACCTTCATCATCTTTCACTATTTTTTTTTTTAGCTGCTAGTAACAGTAAGAACCATGCCCACAGACCCAGCCTGAAGACCCTCATTTTCACTGGACGGTACAGCTATTCCTCTGAAAAGTGCGACTTTATAACTCGACAGGAGGTGCATAATAAATACATAAATATACTTTATGATTTAACAGGATAAGGAGGGAGGGAAGGGGGGAGTGTGTATTGTGATACCACAGTAGAGCACTGAGTCACACACACACTTCCCCTTCCTAGAGAACAGACTGCATCACCATCAGTCCTAGGCAGAAACAAATCTTTCCAGAAATAGATGCCTAAAAAGAGGAGGCAGGGAGAAGTAAGATATTTGGAAACAAGGACAGAGGCTAACAATAGTTTTTAAGACTAGATTCCTAGGATGACACTAATGGATTTACAATAATAATTACAATAATAATAACAACAACAACAACAACAACTTGGCTAACTAGATTATTGTGCTTCAGCTGCCTATTAAAAACACGTAACTACCATGAGGCAGTTCTCCTCTACCAAAAGACTGGTTCAATGTAACAGCAATCAAAATGACTCAACACACATATGCCTAAGGAGGATTTCATACCGTCTGCCTTCCAGAGTCCTTAAACTGGCCTCTTCTCGCGCAGTCACCCTCTCTCTGCGAGCTGAGTTCTGAGAGGCGTGGAGGGGGTGGCTCGGGTGTCCTGGGTCACCGGCAGACGCTAATGCAGAACCATAGCGTAACTGAGCTTCAGTAGAGTCCATAACACTGACCATCCAGTGCCACGTGGGAATGAGCTTCTCTTCTACATAGCTCTATGGAGATCAAACTGCAATAGTCAAAACTATCCAAGCAAAGCTCAATGGGATACAGCAATAGTGTGGCAACATGCAAGTATTTGTAATATTCCCATTACACTAGACTTCTCCTAAGTGACAGGAAAACACTGTGTTCTAATGAGCAACTGTGCAATGGGGTTAGATACCTGTAAGTTGACTGCATCTTGGTAAGTCAGCTTCACAGCTGCTGGGATCTGGGAGTACACTAGGTGGTTATATTTAGGGATAAGGCCCATCAAGTCCGAGATTTGCCGGATGACAATGCTGTAAGCCCTGGCTAAACTGCTTGCAGATGTTAAGTAGCTGCTGGCATTGCTGGCTTCCAAAGCGGCGGCGGCGGCTGCAGCGCTTGTACTAATGGTGCCGCTCCGGCGTAAATTTGAAGGGTCAATATAGATCAAACCCGCAGAACTTGCTGTAAGGAAAAAGGACAATTATCATCAGCTGCCATAACTGTTAACTGCTGCCGTCACCATATATGCTTACAGAAATCTCAATGGCCAATTGATATGTACATGACCAAAAAAGTGTGGCACAGCTATACAATTTGGGGAAGGAAGTGTTAAGGTGGACTTGATTAATACATTACTAACCAGGAGTAATTCTGTACTTCACAACCACCACAAAAGAAAGCATTTGGCAATATGCTGTTGTAACTGGAGGAGTAGAGAAGACAGTAGGGTTTGGGGATACTAATGACATCTACCAGGTAAAGGCTATGGATGTAATTTAACATGCTACAAGGCACAAAAGAGCTCAACAATGAAGAATTATCCAGCCCAAAGAAACAATAATGCAGAAATTAAGAAATCTTGATTTAATAATGTTTGTGTACTTATCATACAACTTAGTTTTCTAGATAAACCAAGTGCTCCGAGGCTCACGACTTGGGTTTCCAGACTTGCCTGCGGGTGTAGACGTACTGGATGGAGCCGTGCTGGTTGCTCGCTGGTGCTGTGTGTTACGGACAGCCCACTGCATGGAGCGGGGGGCCTGGGCAGCGCCGCTGGCATGGGAGCTACTGCTGGTTCTCTCCAGTGGCTCATCCAGCATGAAGGTCTCCTGCTCCAGGTCGTCACTCTGGCTGCTGCTGCTGTCAGAGTCACTCGAATCATTTGACTGAGAATCGTCTTCAGAAAAAAAGGCAGGAACACTGCTGGCTCCTAAAGTTTGAAAACAAGAAAACGCTGTGAGTCCATAGATAACTAACGTTATCACACACCACCTCATTCAAGAAAACGTATTTAACAGTGCCAGATGATATGTCATACTGAGAAGCCACCATAAAGTTTAATTAGAAATTAAATTTAAATAAACTTTAAAATTTTAAATCCAGTACTGAAAAAACAAAAGCTGACAAGAACAATCACAGAAAAAGAACTAAAAGTACAAGGAGGCTGGCTCTAGGCACCCCTAAGCATATCACACAGGCCAGCAGCAGCTTCTCCGATAAGGCAACGCACCTGCTTCTGAGCCAGCAGTGGCTGCAGTGACGACACTCCTGCGCCCACTAGCATTATCTTGGTTACTATGGTTACTTTCACTGTCACTTTCCGTTTCAGCAGCTGCTAGCAAATCTAGCTCCATATCACTTCCTGGAAAAGAATTAATAATCCACCAAATAATCAATACAGGTCTGACAAGCCAATCAGCATATCCTAGGGGTAGAGACTAAGAAGGCACACTGGTAAGACCCAGAGAGCTGGGGTGACAGCTGTCCCTCAGGAACAATCACTGGCTGCTCCGCAAAGGAGAAATGGCTCAAGTGCTGCCCTGAGTGAGTGGGCAGGCTATCGCACAGCTCTGCGTCTCCTGAGGGCCTTGGGGCAGGCGCGCTTCCACCTATCCTGTTTTCATCCACATTGCTTCAAAGAGGAACTTAAAGCACTTACTCTTTGTATTTCACAGGGTTTTAATAATGCAATTCAGCTACCTTAAACACAAAGCCAGAGATCACCAGGCCTCTAGAGACTGCAGGGTGGACTCTAGGCACACATCGGGACTCTCCAGGGACACTATAGACTGTTTTCCTTTCTCTCCACTGCAAATTTGTTAATTAGGATTAATTTCTATTAGGGGTGAAGGAAATCAGACAGGCTCTTCCTATGTAGCCCAGGGTGGCCTTAAATTTGAAAACTGGCCTCAGCTTGCAGAGTGTTGATCATTTCGGTTTCAGTATTGTTTAGGCAAACAACGCTATGTGGGCCAGTGAGATGGCTCTCAGAGGGCACAGGCACCAGTGCACGTCTGAATGAACCCTCAGCTCAGTCAGCAGATCTCACAAGGTGGCAAGAGACCTCTACACTCAAGTGTGGCACATACATGCTTGTACTCACAGACCATACCTACACGAAACAAACGGTGTGTGCTGGGGTGGGGGTTTGTGGCCAGACAGGGTTTCTCTGTGGAGCCCTCTCTGGCTGTCCTGGCACTGGCTCTGTAGACCAGGCTGGCCTTGAACTCATAGATCCACCTGCCTCTGCCTTCCAAGTGTTGGGATTAAAGGCGTGCACCACCAACCCCATAGTGTGAAAGAAAAGAAGGCAGGCGAGGGGTGTGGTTCAATCGGCAGAGTGCTTGCTTACCACGCTCAGGGTCTCAGCTGGATCCCGCCCCAGTCATCCCAGCACTTGGGAAGTGGAACCAGGAGGATGGCAAGTTCAAGGTCATCCCTATCTACACGGCGAGTCTGCAGTCAGCCTGGGATACGGGAGTCCCTAACTCAAATTATGTGTATATATTACTTGCTAAAACTTTAAAGCACACTGCGTTTGGAGTGCCTTGACAGAAAGGGAACTGGTTCACTGTGGAGAGAAAACGCAGCAGCCTGCAGCCTGCATACCGTCCTCGTCATGCTCGTCATGGTGGCCCTCAGCCTCTGCATTCTCCTCCCCGTGCTCCTCCTGTTCGTCGTGATGATCCTCCTCTCCAGCCACGCCTTCCACCACCTCAACCTAAACCCAGAATTCGAGTTGTAGACAATTCCAGCAAGTAGCTGACCTCTATCACTAGCATTTTCATTCACAGAATTAGTGAATTTGCTAATGAACATTTAGTATCAAAAATACTATTGACATATCCGCAGTTTGTAATTTCTGTCCATAAACAGAACCTTAAAATTTAAGTATAAAACTGTTCTGAGGGATGAGGAAAGGGTTAGATTTTTGTATGTCCTTCAACCATTATAAAACTCTAATTCCCTGTCTTTCAAACAGTAAGATATTAAAAATAATTTCAGCATTGAGAATATCTTTACCCATAATTCTCAGTTTGTGTCCAGTTTCCTGGTGCTCAACAAAGGAAAGATTACTGACATCACTGTAATACTGACACATACAGCCACAAATGAGTATAACAGGAGTCCACAGGTTGGATGGAACATAGTTTTAAGCTACTCCCATTAATACTGATAGCAACTGCTCTTCCCACTGAATCACAGTGAGTCACCTGCATTTAAACAATTAAACTACCTCCTCCACATCTGCTGACACGATGTCGTCCTGCTCTTCATCTCGGCCTCTCACAGGCTGTGACTGGCTGATGCGCCTTTGCTGTGGATTCCGGATGATGTACGACGACGGCGACTGGCTGGAGCTGCAAGGAGTCAGGAGGTGAGAACACTGCTGTCGCAGTAATGCAGCCCAGGGCACACTTCTCACAGGAGCCACGCTTCAGCTCAGTCTTCCTTCCGGTCAGCATCCTCAGATGCCAAGAGCACGGGCGCCAACATCCATCCATCCATCCATCCATCCATCCATCCATCCATCCATCCACAGTGTAGACTACATTGCACCAGCCTGTTAGCCACTGACACGTGTGTGTGTGTGTGTGTGTGTGTGTGTGCGCGCGCGCGCGTGTGTGTGCGCGTGCGTGTGTAAATCAGTTTATAAATCCTATACTAAAACAGAGTAACAACCAAACAAAGTTGCCCAAAGTTCCACCTCTCCTAAAACTTGACTTAGAAATAACAAAGGCAGGTGCTCCCATGTAAAATAAAGATTAAATTGAGTCTTAAACAGACCAGAAACTGGAGATGTGCTATTAAATAGTCTGTGGTAATTTCATTTAGAGAATATGGACTGGGCTAAAATAAATTAAAATTTAAGACATGTTATGATGGAAAACTCATCTCAATTTCCCTGAGAAATGAGAATCAAACAAGTTATCTGAGGGTCACTAAGCCAACAGCGCCTCCGTATATAAATAGTTGGTACTTGCCAACCAGGAAGCTCAGATGCGTGATTACTGAAGCAAGGCGGCAGCAGCAGCAGGAAAAAAGCTTCACATACAGAAAGATACACTTGCTCTGCCTGTTCGGTGCTGGGCTACAGGTGTGGGCCACCGGGCCCAGTGAGAAGGGTACTTCTAAGCACTATAGAATTACAGGATTTTCCACTCCTTTAATCCCAGCACTCGGGAGGCAGAGGCAGGGGGGATCTCTATGAGTGTGAGACCAGCCTGGTCTATAAGAGCTAGTTCCAGGACAGCCTCCAAAGCCACAGAGAAACCCTGTCTCGAAACCCACCACCACCAAACAAAAATACTCCACCAGGCATGCTCGTGCATGTCATCCCAGCAGTCGGGAAGCTCAGGAAAAAGGACTGTCATGAGTTTGAGGCCAGGCCAGGTTACAAAACCAGGTCTTGAGGTGTTGTGGGGTTTAGAAGCACTACAAATAAAAGTCAATATATGTAATGTACTAATTACTATTAAAAAAAAAAAAACACTAAGTAAGAAATTGGCTGTACTCAGGGTATTGGGATCAGTATCACATGAAGTACAGACAGACTTGGCTAACAAAATCATTAGACAGTCGGCTACACCTGAGAAGTTGTAGAACTTAATTTACAAAGCTTTCAGAAAATTAAGGTGAGACAATGACAGAAGAGCTTTGTCAGGTAAAATGAAATTTACTAGGTATCTGACAATAAGCATTCTTAATAACAACAGATGGTTTCCAGAAAAGTCAAGGGGAAAAAACCGTGGTGCTGAAAAGTCTTTCTTTCTTTCCTTCTTCTTCTTCTTCTTCTTCTTCTTCTTCTTCTTCTTCTTCTTCTTCTTCTTCTTCTTCTTCTTCTTCCTCTTCTTCTTCCTCTTCTTCTTCATTTTATTTTTTGTTTTTAAATTTGGTTTTTGTTTGTTTGTTTGCTTGTGTTTGAGACAGGGTTTCTGTGTAGCCCTGGCTGTCCTTGAACTTGCTCTGTAGACCAGGCAGGCCCAGAACTCACAGAGATCCTCCTGCCTCTGCCTCCCGAGTGCTGGGATTAAAAGCGTGCGCCGCCACCAACCAGCTATCATTTTTTTCCCCTTAATTTCTGTCTTGGTCCATTTTTCATGTTAGCAGTGAGTTGTTCCATTTTTGTCCCTGACATTCAGCTTTAATCCATGGTGGTCAGATATGTACCAAAACATCATTAGACTAGCATTAAGGTAACAAAATTAAACTTGAGAAAAACTGTTTGATGGACAGACACACCGTCTGTACACTGAGAGTTAACGCACCTGCTTGACTGATCTGACGATGGCCGTGGCGGTAACGGTTCTACTGAAAACAGCTCTTCACTGCCTTGCATGGCGTCTATGCTAGTGCTAGCCAGTGTAAAGGGTGCTGTGGGGCGGGCAATCCCCATCCTGACAGGAACAATCAGAGACTCTGCCACATTGCATAATTCTTCTACAGCATAAGGAAGCAGGGCTTGGAACACACGTTTGCATTTTCCAATTGGCTGTGGAATAAAATTGCTACAGCAGAAAGGAAAACAGAGATTTCTATGAGTCCTCACACACGTATTAACATCATCACATTAAAATGTGTCCCAAAGAAATTCTGAGATGCCTTACTTTTTCTTTTTGGATGAAGCCATTTCCACGCTAAGAATGACAAAGACTCTTGCCACGGACCGTAGAAACCTCATTGTCACAGCAACTGCTTCTTCCCGGCGTCCGGGTGTGTACTTGTTTTGAAGTTCTTTTACTAATGTGCCCAGCAGAGTATCCAAAAGCTTTAAAAGTTGTAATCATTCTATTAATGCTGAGATTATTCCAAAGGTGTTAAATATGAAGTACAAGGCTCTGACACTTCTTAAATGTTCATAGTTCCCAACAAGATGTTAAAAATGTTTATTGTTTGTATGCACATATGTGTGTGTAGGGAGAGAAAACTTGTAGGAATTGGTGTTCTCCTTCTACCATATTGTCCCAGGGACTGAACTCAGGTTGTGTGGCAAGTACTTTTGAATCTACCTAACCACCTTGCCAGCCTCATAACAAAATCTTGAAACAAATTGAACCAAATCATTTACAGAGTCACTGACTAAGCAACACAACTTCCACTGTGTATCTGATAGACAAATGTACACCACCTTGGCTTTTGTCCACACTCCTATATATACCCATCATGATTGCTTAGAAAAGAATATTAAATACGTAAAATCAGAAGCATAGAATTTACTCACTACAGTATAAAGTACAAAGTAGATTCAAATATTTGGTGATGAAATTTGTGATTCCATAACTACTGAACTATTAATTACTGTCTAGTGTTTCCTATGCAGTTTGTCAAACAGAGATCAACTACAAATACCCAATTTTGTGGGGGTTTTTCTTTTTTTAATGTTGCTTATAACAATTTTTACACCAAAACATGTTGCATTTCATTTCAGTAAATGGATAGGCTGTGGTGTAAAAGTCTACTATGGTTATATTCACTAAACATTTTTGCTTTCTTAAGTTTGCATTATTTTATCATAATTTTATGCTGCTATTTTAAATTATTTAGTATAGGTTTGGAAGGAACAGGATTGAATGGTTGTAATCAGAAGTTATTAGCACCAAGTCTGACTTAGATTCATGGGATGCTAAGAATCAACGAACTCACCAAAATATCCGCTGTGCACTTGACTATAAGGCAATGGGTGAAACAGTCCAGCCGAATTGTGCCGCTCTGCTGATTGAGGTAGACCTGCTCTTCTGGCAAAAGATGGCCTACCCTACTGCTAGCACTCAGACTGGAAAAAGACAAGGAGAGACAGCACACACTGCAGAAAGCAACATTAACACATTAACATAGGAGAAGAGTTTAAAATGTTTTACCCAATACATACGGGTCTTTATTCTCCTGTGACCCAAACATAATCATAGATCTTAAAGCATTCCAGTCCTGCAGGACTCGCTCCAGTGCGAGCTGGGCAAACCTTGGCGGCTCTAAGTCGTGATCAGGCATATCTGAATCTGAAAAGGAGGGAGGAGAGGGTCAGACAAACAAACCTCACTGCTTTGCACACGGTCACAGAGGTGTTGGTGCGCTCACCTTCAGGACTGGCTGTTTTCCGGTTCCTGTCCTCCCTGATGCGTGGGGGCCGGTACTGGCAGTGTTCCACAGTCTGCCTGGCCACAGTCTGCACTAGGAACAGCAGAAGGTGCTCGCCCCTGGAAAACACAGCATGTTGCAAGCGTGACATCGGTACCCACATGTGCTGAGCTCTTCCCATCTAAGAATTCTACTTGCCTACTGTTTGGTAGGGTGACCAGATTTGTAGCAGTCAGCAGGCGATAAAGGAGGTCAAGACGAGCTGATTTCTGTCCAGCAATCAGAGTTTTACACTTACATTTCTCCCAACAATCACAATAGGCTGTTGGTGAAGTCCGCTTGAGTCTATAAGGAATTCACAGCAAGTTCATAGATGGAAAAACCTTAAAACAGATCTACCCTGACATGAGGTTTACAACACATGAAACCAGAGACGTGTGGTGCCCGTGAAAATGCAAAGTGTGACTATATACAAGAAAAATTATTTGATGGTGTGAAATGCAGAAAGCAACACTGAAATTCCTATAAAAAACATCACCCTGGAATGCTCTGGGATGGTCACCTCCTTTGTCTTTCCCAATTCCCAAGTCACCAACCAACCCCAGGGGGCCCCCCTATTCACTCCCTAACCTTCATTAGCAGCCCTTTCCTGCATTTGTCTTTCATACCACATGACTGCAAATGCTGTCAGAACATGAACTCCTGGCTCATCCTCCTGCCCGGAGGCCGGGCTGAACAGTGAGCACAGTATATAAACACAAAATGCACTTAGCATCAAAGGAGAACTTGAGATGACTCTTACAATTGTCTGTCTGCCTGGGGGGGGGGGGGCAGGATGAAGGGCAGAGGTCCTACACCTGTGCCACAGAGCATGTGTGAACCTTAGAGGACAATCTGCAAGAGTCCAATCTCTCTTTCATTAGGTAGCAAGTGCCTTTACCAGCTGATCTGCCTCAGCAACCTCAAATGACGGGCTTTGACAGCCCACTTTCTATTACCTATGGCATCTACTCCTTGTTCTATCAGGGTTCCTGTTGGTAACCCTGAGACACTGCAAACATTAGGTGTTCCATAGTTTTACTGCAGGTCTGCGAAAACTAATAAACCAGGTAGGAGGACCCCACTTTGGAATAAAAGATTAAATGGCATTTAAAAAACTAAAGGCACAGACCAATTACTCATCATAACATTCAATGATGGGGGTGGGAATAGGTGAGACTATGGTTGCGGGTTACTGTAAGGGAAACTATTCTGTAAGCTTGCTTAGCAGCGTCAATCTGATTAGTTGATAATAAACTGATTCTAATCACACATTCCTTAGCCTATTGTCCTGCTTTTAGTTAGGAGGACTACACATAACAGAAAACAAGTACTTGACAATACACAAAATCAAAAGCCACATTTCTGTGTGTATGAACTGAAATGCAAGGAAACCTCAGACCTTCTAAACTATGCCAACAATTGAAGCATAATGTAAATATTTTGTAGTGCAATATACCCCTAAATACCTTATTATAAGACTTTTAAGAATACAACTGGACTTACTTGCAATCGTGCCCTTTATGACAGACCCTGGCACATTCTGTACAACAACAAAGTGACTCCAGTAAACCACAAGTTCGACATTCAAAAATGTCCTGAAATTAAAACGGGTCACTTTTTTAAAAGGAGCAATCACATGTGTATCATCATAACTTAGTCACAGGTCCTAATGGCAGGGGAACGGGAACGGGAACGGGAACGAGGAGGGTGTGGGGAGTGTGCCGCTGACAAAGGAAAAGGATGGAAACCAAACACTACCAGGAAATTAAAGAATCCGTATCTCAAAAGAGACAACAATTGTAGAATCTGCATCAAGAGTCGTGGATCAGACTCTGTCGCTGTGAAGACCTAATTCTCATAATCTACCACATTTAACTGAGTAATGAATGACCGTTTTTTGCCATATTTACATAGGAATCCAATAAAAATTAATTCCTTAGATAATTTTATTGACATGTTTACACATTCTCAGGGTCACTTGCCTGGTTGATGTGCTCTGCTCCGGTCCATGTAAAACTGCAGGTGTCATTGCAGCATAAGACATACAAAGGGGAGTCGTCAGGGTTAGTACCTGACGGGCAAACCATTCCCATGAACACATCTTCCTCTTTTTCACTTGAGGACACTTCAGCTGAAATATAGGACACAGAAATTCACACCACAACCAAGAAGCTCTAATATACATTCAGTATACATTAGAAACCACCTCCAATTCATTAAAAACTCCTGTTGGTCAAAATTTCAGGAGTCTAACTGAAGAGAGCACAGGATGTTCTCAGGGTACCCAGCCCCCACATGAAAGCTTAAAGTATTTTAACTGCAGTCTCTGCTTCTAGCCTTAGCAGGCATCAGGCACACACACGGTGCACAGACATACATGAACACAAAATACTCATGTAAGTTGCTTTTATAAAAAGTTAGAAATGTATTTGAAAAAAAGTATTAACAAAATTTTATACATACAAAATTATCATAGTAGTTTCAATTATATCACTTATATACACAAATATGGTTTGAATAATTGCAATAGTATACATGAAGAGAATCAATTCAAATTAAAAATGAACAACTCGTTTAGGCCCTGACTATAGTAATTACCTTTTGCAATTTTCTGGGCTGTTTCTAAGATGGTAATTGCAGCAGGATAAGCTCGGCCACTTACAGCTGACATAAATGGGGTCATCCCTCTTGCATCCCTAAAATGAGAAAAATTATACAGGCATGATGGCTCCTATCTTTAAACCCAGCACTAAGGAGGCAGTGGCAGGCATCTCAATGAGACACTGTCTTAAAAACATAAAACAGAAAAGAAGGAAAGTGTTCATCATAAACACTGAACTTTGATCTCAGTCACAGAAAGAGAGTTCATCTCTTCCTATTGTGTCTACGATGGCCCTGATCACCATTCTCCTGCCTCAACTTTCTAAGTGCTGGGCTCTTGTGTTACCCATGGCAACATCATTTTATACTCTTTTTTTCCCCCCAGAGAAACATGCACTCTGATCCTACTAACATAAAAGCTGTTCCTATTCATTCCAGGTATATTCTCTGATGCTGAGAAGGTCTCTTTCACTAAAGAAAATTTAGTAACTCAATTCTGATGTTTTAAATTCACATAAACATGTTATTAGTAGCATAAGAAATATGATAGATTTTGTTTTTAATACATCACAAGATCAATTTCAACAGTGAGTCACTGAGCTAAATCGTCATCTGAAAACTTTGTCAAGCTTCTTACTTGGCAGACAGGAGCTCCCGTAGGTACGGCTGCAGAACTGCACTATCACACAACAATTTTAATATAAAATGAGCATTTGCCTTTCGATCCTTGGATTCCACTACAGAGGGCTCTGTGGAAGGACCTGTAATTAAGCAGTCATTTAATACCAAACAAAGTTGAGAAAGACAAGAGTTTTGAAAAACCTCAGGTTCATAGAGTAAGTCACCAGAACAAAATCCGCAAGAGCAGATTAACATGATACAAAGAATGTAAGCATATTAACACATTTTATAAATTTCAATAGATTTCTTAATATGTGTATACAAACACTATGCTGTCCTCTGTATTATATTACATATATGGAAGATTATGTAGAGTGCGATACTTTTTAAGCAAAGAAAAATAGAATCTTTGAAACAAAAGAATGAAATTATTCAGAGCCCCATACCCAGTGTGTCAGCCCAAGCAGAGAATAGTCTGGTCTCACCTGGGATGGTGGAGGTGCTTGGTCCTTGACCGCTGCCAGTCGCTGCTGTGGTAAGAGATCCCACAGCAGGGGCCAGGATAAAATCAATGTCACCATCTTTCAGTAAACAGAACAGCAGGATGCATATCATTATGGGCAACACACCCCTAACCTTTCTCTTAACAGGCCTTACGGTTTTTCTCCACAAACCAAGGGGCAAATCCAACAAAAGGTTAAGTGGAAATTTCTGTTCCAGACTATGGAAGGAATGCACTGCGCAAATCATTCATTTATATAGATGTATTACCAATCAAGGTAGCATCAAGCCTCTATCAGCATAGAAATTCTAAAAATAAATTCTAATAAATAAATCTACAAAAACAAAACCAAACAAACCCCTTAGACCAATTTTTCAGCTCATCAGGTTGTAGTGTTTACCATCCTACCATCACAATTTTTAAAATATTCCACTAAAATGTCATTTCTTCTTTCACAACCTTGCCTTTTTTATTAAACACTAAATAAAACAAGAGATCTTACCAGGATCCATTGAAGGAGGGTCAGGAACCCAACTAGGGGGAGCTATGGGGGGTGAGACTGGGTCCTGGTGGTCGCTGGATGACGCTCCAGCCTCATGTCTACCCAAACCAGCTGCTCTCAGTGACCGCCTCATCATTTCCCGTAATCTCAGACTAGAAGGACATGGACAAAATCACAACTCATTACCACATCAAACCTGGCAGGAGGTGTACAGAGGCTCTCCTCTGAGAGCCTCTCGACTGTTCTATAAGCAAACACTCCAGGCAAGGGAAGTGAAGTACAAAGGCCAATTCTGTGATCACAGGACGAGTCAGTACAGGGTAGAAATGAAGCTAGGGGGAGTCTAGTACCCAATGCAACCCTGAAAGCAATAACGTCCCTGCAAGCTTAAGCACGAGTTTCAGTGAAGTAAGATTAGAAATAATCTTTCATACTCTTAACATTCCTTAGATTAAAGGACCCAGTTCCTAAAAATTAAGTTTAATAAAAAATATCAATAAAACTACTGATTAGTACAAAATGAGTATCATTAGCCTACTAAATCCCTTTTCTGTGAACTCAAAAGCAATTAAACTAATAATATCCACATGAGCAATTTTACCAATTTAGATTTTTAAATTCAAAAGACCTCCCCCCAAAGAAACAACAAAACAAAAAGCCTCAACAAATGGTACAACTCACACCTTCAAGAAAATGTTCATAAAACTAGAAATGTTACTGTCTAAGCTTGGCTTGTTTTTTTCCTCTTGCTATACTATATACGGAAAGAACAATGTACAGGAGGTCTACCTCACTAAGAAGAATAAATAAAGCTTCCGCCAGCCAAACACTTCACGCTTAGGATAATATCGATTAAGAGAGTACAAATCCCTCTACTGAAAGCTTCTAAATAAAAAGTAAAAACTCAATTACAAGGGCAAGGTAGCAGATGGGAACTTCATTTTCCCATGCAGTCATAATCTGAAAGATATGACTTCTAGTGTGAAAGACTAATGATTTATGAGAGAAACATAATATAAACAATCTGGAATGGTTTTGTTAATGTTTGGAGTCTCCAACTACAATAACTAATCTCAGAGTAAATGTTATTCCATACCAACATATTTTTGCTTTTATAAGAAAAAGATGAAGGGCATGACTTTAAGAGGCTATTTCCAGGAGGCATTTTTAGAAACATATTTGTGGTGTACTTTTTGGAACAAACATTGGAAGACCCCACAAAGTTAAGTTTTAATGTCTCAAATAATGTATTACCTGTAACATTAGCTACTACAAATATCTATTGAACATTCTTTCCCACCTCCCCAATTTAGAAATTTAAGATTAAAAGTTTTTAACACCATGACTACTTCAGTCAAAGTCACTTCTCTGTTCAAAGTCATCACTGAGAGAAAAAAAAAGGTTTCTTCCCAGTGCAAGGCACACCAGTCTGTGCACTGTGAAGACAGACGCTGGGTTTGCCAATGGATAGGAAAATGTAGTAAATGGGAAACACTGTGAATAACCTGAAAATAGATGTGTGTTTGGGGCTTATTAAGGAAAGTGCTCATTCCAGGGTCACAGTAAAATGCCTACTAGGTAAGAAACATAAAATGGTGACTGTAAAATAAATAAAGGGAAGTCAGGCATGAGAAACGAGTAGTGGCAAACTAGAAGTATACATATTCATCTAAAGGCATTCAGAGGTTTAAAAAATTAACACTGCATAGGCCAAAGAAAACACATGTGGGGTATTCTCCAACTTCTAGCTTAGAGTACATTAGAATAAATGAAGGTAAATGGAGACCATAGTCTCATCTTGAACGTGCAAACTCCCAACTTTGCTGCTGTGATGTAGTCAATTAAATGAGGGGGTCATTCCTTGTCATTTTTTTTTTTAATTGTCCTTAACCTTTTTCTTCATTAGCTCATACAGATTCTTAAAAAAAAATAAAAAATAAAAAAAAAAACAAAAAGAAAATTATTCTTCAAGATGCTGTACACAATTCATGGAGATTCACCTGGATCCTCAGTGCTGAGGACAATACTGAGGAGGAACCACCTTGGCTGCTAAACTCAGAGTTTTGACAGTTCTTCACATAGGCTTGCCTGGAGTCATCGTGTTTTCTGACAATATGGAAGAATTCAAGGCTGGTGTAATGTCCTCTTTGTAAGCACGTTATATCCATGCTACAGAAGCCTTAGAGTCCAGTCATGTTCAAACACAACACTGTGACAAAAGAGTGAAGGTCATGTGTCTCCCGATAAACAAGAGCTAGAGCACACACACCTGCAACCAGATGCACCAAGCAAGCTTTGACTAACTGTGCCCTGTACTCAGGACTGCGAGTCACAGCGTCATCTGCAGGCATCAGTGTCCACTCAATGAAGCTGCATGGCTCTGAGCTTACAGCTCAGGACTCCCAGCCTGCACACTCATCGAGGGCCATCGCCTGCAAATCCACTGCAGGCTACAGGAGGGTCTCACTGGAGTGAAGCAGTCTGTGGGCTTCCTACTGCCCGGCGTGGGTAATAAGCCTCCTGCGCTGTCCTCTGGTCAGCCGGCAGCCCTGAGTTTGCACTGCTTAAGAGCACTGCAGTGGGATCTTCGGCAAATGCCTCAAAGGAGCTTACTCTGCAAACTTATTTCTGTGGGCAACTCATCGCCCACTCTCCAAGCTCCTTTTAGTCTTTGCCTTCAAAATAATCCTTATATGAAAAAGATGGCAGTATTGGCATTGGACCAACCATATCAGAGTCCAAAGTGACTGGCACCTGTAATTTCCCTGAGGAAATGAGATACCTGAAATAATTCAGAGACTAGTATCTTCGTGAAGAATTTAAGTTGCTTTCCATTTTAGAGTCAACATTTTGCTTACTGCAGTTCTAGATAAATAAGTTGGTAATAATTTCCATTCTGTACAGTATACATAATGTTTCTGTACTATTTAAAACTATAATTTGGTCACCCACAGAGTCTTTTGTTAAGTCTCACTTTTGGATCTTTTTGGGCTCAGGAAAACCATCAACTTGGTAGCTTTCCTAATGCCAATTTAAGAAAAAAACATTTGAGAGGGAAAGATGAGTGTGTAGCAGAAAACAGACCAATGGAGTCTTCATTTGGAGAAGGTGTTTCCACCCACACATACATCACTCCCCAGAAAGCAACGCTTGTCACATGCGACCTGTCATATGTGACCTGTCAATCACCAATAAACTTGACCCTTTCACATCTAGCGGAAATTTGCCTGTTTTCCTACAGAAAACCACTGAATTCGTTTGTTTACCATCTAGCTAAAAACCTAGCAACTTTAAGAGGTTATAAAGGATTATCCCTCCAACAACTCAGAAAACCCAAAAATTTAAAATCAAACAACATTCAAAGCAGTTAACAGCTTTCATTTCTTCCCAGATCACTGAGGTATCTGAGGAATGGACCTAAGTAAGCAATATGGAAATTAAAAGATTGAGGGTAGATTTTTTTTGTTTGGGGGGTTTTTTGGGGGGCGGTCAATGACTATATTGTGTTCCTTATTCTCCATCTAAAGAAAACAACTACCTAAGAAGAATGGTAAGTTTACATCACATTCAGAAGAGGAAGTCTGAGGTGTGTTTTAAAATCATTCCATTTATCAGGTGTCAGAGATCCTAGTGTTCAGACTTGAACTCTAATTAGTTATCAGACATTTCCCCACAGTGTTATTGGAAGAAGACAAAAAAAAAAAAAAAAAAAAAAAAAAAAAAAAAACAGAACCCACCAATTCACGCACACGACAGTAAGAGAAACACTGCTTTCTGTATTGGGACTTTTTTCTTCCAATTAAACTTTCCTTGTAAAAATCATATTACCTTCGACTACTTGATGATCCAGCCCGATTACCTGGGCCATTACTTGAAACCACTGAGATTGCATTTGCAATGGCCTCCACAGCAGAAAGCCTTTCTGCAAATGTATTTCTTTCTGAGCGCTCAGCTTCTGGAACATAAGAGAAAAAAAACCAGGATTTAAACTTTGAAAACAAATGATAGTATGGGCTGAGCAGTAAACTCATGTAGTGCTTCCATTAATAAAGCACACAACTGTCGTCTCCATGACCAAGTGTCAACTATGACCTTCTTTATTCTGCTTCATTTCAGCAACATACAAACTTGAGTAGACTTGAATTTACCTTTTACTACTGAGTTAAAAAAAAAAAAAAAACTCATTAGTATGTCAACCTTAATTTATATGCTATTTATAAACAAGCCCTAGAGAAAAAGGAAATAAAAATGAAACTTGCATACCACTATTAAAAATGCACTTACCACAAAAGCATCAGTAGAACTCAAAAGTTACAAAGTAGTGCTTAGGTTCTTGCTCTGTTAGTCAATTTAAAAACTCCAGCCTGGCTGTGTTGGCCCACACCTTTAATGCCAGCTCTCGGGAGGCAGAGGCAGGTGGACCCATGTGAGTTCAAGGCCAGCCTGGTCTACAATGGGAGTTCCAGGACAGGCTCCACATCTACAGAGAAACACCATCTGGAACCACCACCACCACCCTCAACACACCCCCAAAAAAGAGACCCTCCATGGCCAAACAAACACAAAGAGAAACCCACCTTATTGACTTTTCAGAAACATGTAACAACCTAGTAACTTATTTCTTCCCTTCTACATCCCAAACAAGACAAAGGTTGTTTCTGCCACATTGCTATGGTAAATTCACCTTGGGATGGGTGAGTGGGGGCTGGAGAGACAGCCAGCTCAGCAGGTAGGAGCACCCAAGTTCCCTCGGGACTCCAACTGGGCTCACATTCACTGGTAACTCCATCTCTAGGAGAACCAACACCTCTAGCCTCCCCAGCACTGGCACAAACGTGCACAGATAAACAGACATACACAGAAATTAAAATTTTTTAGGGAGTGGAGACATGGCCCAGCAATTAGACACTTCCTGTTCCTCCCTCCAGAGGATCAGAGTTCAGTTCCCAGCACACGACTCACAGCTGCCTGTAGGTCCAGCTGAGGGAATCTGAAGCCTCTGGTCTGTACCCATAATTAAAAATAGGGTTTTTAAAAAGTCACTTATACCAAAACCAAAAAAAAAAAAAAGAAAGGAAAAAAAGAAAAAGAAAAAGTCACTTATACTTATAAAATTCATTAAGCTCATTTACCATCAACATGCTCAGCTTATATATTATTCAAAGAATTAAAGACAATAAAAACACACAGATCAAACCTACTGCTGGCTTCTGTATCAAACCCTTAGAAATATTTTTACCTGAACAAGTCAGACCTTCCATGATTATGCAGCAAATAAAGTCAAAAGCACGCATGTTCTCTGAGGGAATGTGTCAGGTTCTCTTGGAAGCCTTACCCTCTTCTTCCTTAGTTTCCTTATTGCTGGTTGGAAAGCACACTGACACGCAAGCATGCAGAATGTTCCGGTTTCCATCGCATCTGTGGCTGATGAACGTTTGCAGCATCTGTAAGTTTTGCTCTAAAACAAGTGCTTGCTCAAGATTCACGAGGTACTGCCGGCAGGCCTCATAGTCACAGCGAAGAATATGCTGCATTAGGGTTTGCTTCTGTACTCGGCACAAGAGGGCAAGAAGACTTCAATGAAACCAAACAGCAAACATGTCCAAAATTACATACACCAGAAATGCCTCACGGCCACTGTAACACAATCAGATTTTCAAATAAGTAGAAATTGATTGCAAGTGGCCTGGCAGGAGTAGCTGAATTCATCTCTACTCTGTAAGGATAGTGTATCAGTGAGAACAGAAAAGAGTAGAAACTTTCTGTAAAACATGTTTGAGTATATGTTTTCAACTCTCAAAACTACTCCCACTTTGTAGCTAAAGGAAAGCCGTCATACGTGAGTAACTGAGTGAGAACGCCAGGCGGGGGTGTGATCAACTGACCGTGTTTGGTGACTCCCTGTACTTACTCTAGCTCTTAAATGAGAACACTCCACTAGTGTCACAGCCAACTAAGCAAAGGATGTACATTTTATTCAGGCTGATCCACCCTCACCTCACTGTGTAAAAGGTACATTTCAAGGGCCTATGAGAGGCACAGTGATAAAAAGCACTTGCCTGACTACCTGAGGTCAATTCCCACGGCCCACAGGATGAAAAGAACCAATCCCCACAAGTTGCCCTGTGACCTCCACAGGTGCCTCCCACCACCCCACCCAATCGTGTTCATACACAGTAATAAAGGTGTGTAAAAAGTTATGCTGTGGTACATGGAATAGAAAACTTTTAACTCTCTAGGAATTATGGTAAGTGTGATTTCCAAAGTCAAAAGCAGACCTAACTCTCAAAGACCTAACAGTGCTGAAGGTATGCACAGAAGACACCAGTAGCCATCCCACAGCACAAACAAGTAGTTCAGGGACTGAGACAGCTTGACAGTTAAAAGAACATGACGCTCGTGCAGAGCACCCAGGTTCCGTTCCCAGCACCCACAGCCCTGTCATCCCAATTCCAGGGGAGCTGACGTTTTGCTCTGGCTTCCTCAGGCACCAGGAATACACTTGCTGCACAAACAAACATGCTTGCAAACTTTCATATACAAATAAAAACAAATCTTTTCAACAGACAAACACAGAAGTAGTACAAAAGTGAAAATCTAAAGATAGGGAACATTTGATAGAATAAAAAACACTTGTTTTACTTCAAAAAGCAAACTCATTTGTAACTTTTACTAGAAACAACCAGGTATGTATGGGAATACAGAGGGTCAAAGAAAAGGGCACTAAACAATTTCCCAGAAATAAGTTAACATTTCCCTCCCCAAACTTTATGGGAAACAACATGCAATAGAGAGGCCACTGTCCACATGAGAGAGTAAGTCTTAAGGTACTTGGCATGTGTGGGAAAAGCTGCTTTCGCTGTGGAATTCACTTCCACTCTGGGTACCACAGACAGCAATCTCCTGTCTTGCCCCTCAGCACAGACACCACTTCCTCAAAAGCTTGCTTGCTATACACACAGTCTGATTTTTTTATCCCTGACCACTACGCTATCCCAACAGTATGCCTTTATTAAAAAAAAAAAAAAAAAAAAAAAAAAAAAAAAAGCCATAACCACTGGCTTTTCTTGTCTGTTATGTTAATAAACTATTGGCTCTTATAGGGAAGGAAGGAAACAAGATTTTTCATGAATTTTCTCAAGATGTCAGTATTTCTTCTGAATAAAATGTTAAGTGACTTCAAAAGGTAGTACCTCTACAGCCATGATGATAACAGCAGCTTTCTTTTTGATTGTTGAGTTAGCAGGAAGATTTACTAAAGAATGCACACCCATCCCAAGACTACTGATCGGTGGGAGATCAAGCCAGTCCGGGTCCCGTATTCCTCCCATGCAATCTTTGGCCATCGGGTAGATGGTGCCATTTCCATCTCGGAGAATAATGGGAGACTCCTACAGCGGATGAAAAATGTGAACAGCGCTCAATCCCAATCAAAACTGATCACACACCCCTACTGTGACCATGCATGCCCAGATTCGAAGTACTTAAGAGGGTAAAACACAACAGCGAGAGCAAGAATTCATGTTCAGCCTAAGCTAGAGACTCTTATCAATGGGGGGGGGGGGGGGGGGGAGGCGGAAAAAGAGGGAAAAGGGTGAGAGTAACCAAAGATTGACTTTACAATAAGCATATTTATTTTCAAATAAACTAAGTGTTAGCAATAACAAATCAAATTTGCAACTCACAAATAGAATGTGATGAACATTCTAAATTCTTTAATTTCCAATCGGCACAAAAAAAGCCAGTCTTGTATCTTTTCTTAAATAGTAAAATGGAGCATCTTACCTGCCCAGCAGTGAAAATAGCTACATTCCTCTCATTCTGACCAAGAAAAGCAATGCTGCTTGTTGGGAAATTATTTTCTTGTTCAGCTTTTCCTGTAGCCAGGTCAAAGATACAGTACCGTACCCAGTTCCCCGTCTTCAGAATAGCATGGACACCTTTCAAAGGCACACAAATGAAAAGAAAACTTAGAGAATCTTACATATTACCAAATATTAGCAGTTACTAAATTTTAACCTCTCCAACAACAGTTAGGAATAAAGTCAGCCACATTTCACTCTATTATGCTACATGCCAGGGGCAAAAACTGTCAAGTCACTCAACAATTTTACCCATTCCCATGTGTGGCAGATGTAAACTGGAAAGACATGAACACTCACCTTTGGAATCTACATTCACTGCTAGTATTTCAGTTTTCTCTGGTATACAAAGCTTTTTAGGGGTCCTCTGAAAACAGTCAGGAACTTTCGGTGTGCCGCCAGTTTTGACAACCTGCCAACAACATAGGGATTTTTGCTCTCACTGTAACAAACCCAATGTGCCCATCCCAGAACCAACTGAGAAGCCCGCCCTCTCTGATACCTGCAGCTCGTCAATTCTAAGAAGCCTGCAGTCTTGCAGCAGCGAAGAAGGGTCAGCATCGGGGCCAGAGCTGTGCGGACAGTTTGTGCTACTGGATGTTCCTGGAAATTTGACAGCAACATAGGCACCATCTACCTTCAGCACCTGAAAATAAGAGGCAAATATGGTGAGTAACTATTAAAAACAGTTCATATGAAATTAACATGCAAATTTTGCCTGCCACCTAAGTCCTTATAAGTACTTGTCCTCAACGAGTACAACACTGTTGCATTAACCTGGACAAAACCATTAAAATTCTGCTGTCGTGTCCACATTCAAGTCTGAGAGAAGCTACTCACGGAGCCAAGGATCAAGAGGCGTGTTAACTACTCACTGGCCAAACTTCTCAGCTTCTTCTTTATTGCTCTAACCTGATAAAAAATTCTTTCGATCATTTGTGATGATATATATCCTAGGCTGCCCTTCACTATGCAGCACAGTGGCAACTTCAACAAATTCTGATGCTTCTGCCTCTACCTCCCAAGTGATGAGATTACAGATAAACGCCACCGTGCCCAGCCTGGGACTTTCTGCACCCATGCAGGTTGGCAGCCTAGAGAGCTACAACCCTCTTCAAATGGGATTAGCAGGACTGAATAAATTCACATCACCAGAGGGCACAGTGTGTGGCGACACTGCATCACCTTCCCTCATTTATAAATGAAAAATCATGTTTTCAAAGGTCACCATATTTTAGAAAACTAAAAGACAATTTTAAAAAAATTTAGGGTATCTCTACCTGTAGGGATATTCAAAATATGTACAAAAGGGTCAATTAATTAGTAGCACTCAAGCTACTGGCTTCTCTTTACTTGGCTTCTTGGAAGGAAAATCTTCAGCAGAAGACGAGGAGAAAGCACAAAGCAATTCACACAGAACAGTACTTAATGCTACCAATGGCCCCCTGCAGTTTCAGAATCCAGCCATGACTGCATCTGATTCAGCAGCAATGCGGAGTGAGCGTAAAGACTGGTGCATACGTGTAACAGAGTAAGTGTCCTGCAAGGTCCTGGAACTCTAGTTCCAAGGGATTCAGCACATAGGCACACACCTCCCAAACACATAAATAATAATCTCATCTCTCATCAACTTCTCTGTACATATAAAATTACCCCACATTAACCTAAAACAAAATGTCACTCCAAATGCTCAAGGCACATTATGACAGCATTCTTGGTTGCCAAAACTCGACTGTATCTGGAATTAACTAAAACTCAAGGGGCAGGGTACACCTGTGAGAAATTTTTTTTCTTTGTTAATCTGGATCTTTGGCGTGGGAAGCTACACCTTTAATCCATAGGTTTGGAGGTAGGAAAGTCCACCTAAATTTAATCTGACCAATACCTCCTACTGGCAACCTACATAAAAAAAAAAAAAAAAAAAAAAAAGGTCTTCAATCCCTTGCCTGCTTGCTCTCACTCTTGCTAGCTAGTCATTCCTTCACTGGCACTGGAGTATCCCAGTGTATACTGAAGACCAGATGAGACATCCAGCCTCATGCACTGAACTACTACTGGATTCTTGGACTTTCCACTGTGGCAGGCAGCCATTGTTGGACTAGCTGGACCACAGCCTCTAAGTCATTCTAATAAATCCTGTGTGTATGTGCCAGTGTGCGTGTGCATGTGCGTGCGTGAATGTGCCAGTGTGCAAGTGTGCGTGCGTGAATGAATATATATCCACTTCATCAGCTCGGTCCCCTAGACAGCCCTGACAAATGCAGCCCAGCATCATCTCTTCACCGTCAGCAGAGACCCACCACCATCAGACACAGCACTGGGACTGAAGGCACAGAAGGAGACAAGCTAAAGGCACCGTGAAGAAGAGGGTCTCAGACACTAACCAGAGAAATCCTTAGGGAACCAAAATGAATTAACTAGTAACCAAATCTCATCTACATTGAACAAACCTTGCCAACAGGAACATTCTTGACGTCTTCAACAAAAACCACTTCCCGAAGAGACCACTGCTCTTCGTTCACCTTCTCCTCTTCCTTCGGGGCAGGAGTTGATCGACGCCGTTCTTAGACAACAACAAAATGGTAAGTACCAAAAGAAAATGTAAAAAAATTTTACAGAATCCATCTAAGTACACCAGTAACGACCGTTTGTACAGCAATGCAGAATGCTTAAGAGCCCCCTCTTTTCTGAAAACTGAAACTCCCACCTGAGTAAACTCAGTAAATAAACAAGGGCTATAACTGGTTACTGCCTGACTACTAATGTAACTACACACTAAAATGAGCATGTGTGCCAACATGTAAAAAGGAGAATCTGCTATGTTCTTAAAACCACCATATAACTTCAAAGTGCGACTTTCAAGGAGCTTGAAATCCAAGGCACAGTTCTAATCGTAGCTTTATAAATTCTATAAAGCCTAAGCAACAGCTGAAATCCTGTCAAAATATACACAAGAGTTTAAGTCTCACAAAGAACTGGAAGACACACTGGATAGTCAGGGAGGGGTGATTTCCTTAGCGTTCTTCCACTTAAAGTTTTACAACAACAATAACAAATAGCAAAAGAACAGACAATATCTATAAAAAGCAGTTTTGTTTTTTTGTTTTTGTTTTTTTGTTTTTTTTTTTTTTTGGTTTTTTCGAGACAGGGTTTCTCTGTGTAGCTTTGGAGCCTATCCTGGCACTAGCTCTGGAGACCAGGCTGGCTTTGAACTCACAGAGATCCTGCCTCTGCCTCCCGAGTGCTGGGATTAAAGGCGTGCGCCACCAACGCCCGGCCTATAAAAAGCATTTTTAAATATTATTGAGTTGACAAGTCAGACAAGGAGCCCCTGTCGGCTTGGGTCTACACCATGCACAGAAACTTACTGTAGGGCATGGATGCACTGCTGGCAATCGAGGACGCGTCGCTGCAGGTAGAAGCCGGGGACGGGGGAGGACCCATCTCTGTTTTGACCGGCTCCTGCTTACTCTCAGGCCTAAAGTGAGAAAGCATTCTCTTTATAACGAGGAGTAAAACAGAAACTTTCAAACAACTTATCAAAACAAGTTTATAAGGGAGGGAAAAGTCTTATTCAATGGATAGAGTTTTAAACATAAAACTTATATAACTATAGTGTCATGCAATAAAAAACATACATGGTGCACATCAGAAAGAAAAAGAAAGAAAGAAAAAAAAAAAAGCAGGGCACTGGTGGCACACACCATTAATGAAAGCTCAGTGTTTCCCCATTTCTTTATGCAAACTCTTGATGGCCATGTGCACACAGAGAGCAGAGGCTGCAATACTCACTTTGTTTCGATGGCTTTGCTGGCTTTTTCCATGCTCTTCAGGCTCTCTGGAGAACGCAGCTGAAATCTACAGCTATCATTCATATTCCAAACTGACTCCATTAAGACACCAACTTTAGGAATCCCGGCACTGATTGAAAACGCAACTGCTCCAGCGTGATAAAGAGGATTATTTCTTAAGCATACCTAGCAAACAAAAGAAAATCACAACCAGGATGACGTAGCAAACAATGACAAATGTCTGCAAAAGTGGGCTTTCTATGTTTCCCAACACTAGCTTTCACTCAACAAGGGCTCACTGAACCTCATCCAACCATCTGATCCTCCTTCTAATCAACAGAGCCATCAGCGTGTCACAAAGCCAGGGTCAGCCGTTCCACTGAGGGACAAGTCAACAGAAAAGGTAAGAAATTGGAAATAGCTCAACATTTCAACTCAAATGTGAAGAAAACAGCTCTGTTTTTCTTTGTTTGGTGCCACTGTGAGCTATCTCTTCCTTAACTCTGATGCTCCATAGGAGCTAGCTAATACCTGTCTCTATGGTTGTTTCCCTCAGAAGGGCCGTTTACCAGCCAGAGGCTTCCATGCGCACTGTAATCTTTTAACTTAAAAGGAGCAGGTGTGACAGCTCAGGCCTAGAAATACCCCAGATTCCTAAATAAGCAAATAAATAAGTAAGTGTCAATAACATATACATTTCTTACCACTAGCTAAAGGACAATGAACATTAAAGGACCTTATAGAATAAGGTTATATGCCAAAGCTCTAAAAACCAGGTTTGTGGCACTCCCGTGCTGAATGCTGTCCTCTAAAGTGACACTGTAAGCAAACCACAATGGTGGCTTAGTTCTCCCCAAGACAATTATTACCATCAACTATAGTTTTTGGCATAGGTCTCAAAAGCAAACTTGGGAAAATGCTTTAGCCAGACTTACAGGAAAAGTAGTCCAGTCTGCCACCTCCTACCACAGCCAAAACAGTGGCTATGGGCCAATGTTCCTACCTTCTCTTATGGTCTCCACCCGGCATTTAGAGGCATAATGGTGCCTTCTTTCAATACCAGAACTCAGGAGACAGAGAAAAGAGCATCTATCTCTGTGAGTTTAAGCCCAGCCCAGTTTATATATAGCAAGTTGCAAGCTAAGTTTCAGAGCAGTCAGAGCTTCAAGGTGAAACCCCCACCTAAAGAAATAAATATATAAAATTCCCCACAAACTATCCTCAATAAGCTACAACTCTGCTATACTTTAAAAAATAAAATTTGCCAGGCAGTGGTGGCGCAGGCCTTTAATCCTAGCACTGGAGAGGCAGAGGCAGTTGGATCTCTGTGAGTTCCAGGACAGTCAAGGTGGTCACACAGAGAAACCCTGTCCCAATGAAAGAAAGAAAGAAAGAAGGAAGGAAGGAAGGAAGGAAGGAAGGAAGGAAGGAAGGAAGGAAGGAAGGAAGGAAGGAAATCTAGTGAAAGCTTAGAGACCAATGAATGTTGAAAAGATGGAGATGCAAACATCATTCGCTATATTACCACTAACGGACCTTACTTATTAATTAGCGCCTTGCAGACCCGGAGTGAGTGGAGCGCTCGGTTCGTATGTGGTCAATATTTTACAGACCCTGACTATTAGGAACTAGGGATGCAAGTGCAGCTGACCAACCATTCCTTCTGACAGCAAATCCATGCTTTGCTTTTCTGTGGCTCCATAACCCTCTGGTTTGAAAAGAAAAACTTACTTGTACCTCAGGGTACTTTGATGTGTTCTATCCTTCAGCAATATTACCAGTCTACTGTATTTAAAACTTTTCCTCTGGGCTGGAGTTTTAGGCTCTTAGCAATAAGAACACACACTGCTCCGAGAGAGGACGTGGGTCTGGCTCCCACATCAGAGCTCACAGCCAACTCTAACTCCAGTCCGAGAATCCAGCGCCAACCTGTCCTGCAGCTCCAGGCACACACGCCATGCAATACACACACACTGGCAAAGCAGTCAAGCACATGCGTCTATTTCTCACCTCCCCTGCTTACTAATATCATCACTTGTTACTTAAACAGCTGCTGCATTTTATTCAATTCAGTCAATAATTAATGCTGAAACTGGAATTTGAACAGAACAGGGAAAATAGGGATCCTATAGAAGAGATGCCTTAGCATCTGAGTGTGTCCAGATAGTGGGCATTTTTCTATTTGGAAGGCAAACAAAACTCATAACAAGACGGCCCTGGGCTTGGGGTGGTGAGTAGACAGACCCAGCACACTGAAGCTGGGGTCAATAGTGACCATTTCTTAAGACACAGGGGAGACGGTGAAAGAGCTGGAGAGGCGGCCAGCACGCCACATAGGAAACCCACATTTGTCCTACATCCCATGAACCCGGAAGCTTTCAAAACCTATTCTCATTCCAACACTGGCTACCATACATAAATAATGAATTTTTATAATAACAGATAAATCTCCAACAGATCCTTCTGATCTCCGGGCATCAATGTCCCAAAAAACTTTTCAGTTCTGTGGGCCATCCCATTTTAATAATCAGTGAGTATATACCTAATTTTTATGCCAGTAATAAAATCTTAACTGTGAAAAGTAGTCAAGAAAAATCAGTGCAATAGTCTGTAGTTACCTCTCTGCTAATCTTTTAAGAGTGTGAGTGTGTGCTTGTGCAGGCACACGCGCGCGCGTGCGTGCGTGCGTGCGTGCGTGTTACCTGCAGGACCCAGACCCAGAGTTGGAGTTACAGGGGGAGCTGTGAGCTGCCCAACAGGAATGCTCAAAACTCTCCAACAATGCAAGCTCTTAACCACTGAGCTCTGGCACCAGCCCTCTCAAAATCCTTTTACACCTATCTTGTGCACACACTTGTGTGTGCACGCGTGCCCTGGTGTCCAATGTGGAGGTTAGGGACAACTCAACAGAGTCAGTTCACTCCTTCCATTCTGTAGGTCCCAAGATTCAATCTCAGGTCATCAGATTAGCAGAAAGCTGAGACATCTCCATAACCCATTTTGACTAAACTCTCAGTATTTTCTCCTTCATTCAACTTGCTATCCTCTGGCTGAGGCTTTCAAAGATAATCCACTGTACAAAGATAAATGACTGATAGGTCCTGCAGGAGACCACTACACTTGGAAAAGCAATAAAGGGTTAGAAAATCATTTTTTAACGTAATACTAAAAGGTCCGGGCATTGTGCTGGCCTGCCTCTCTTACCTGGCAGAATCCACTCAGGCTGTATCATGGTCAGCCCAGGGTTCCATGGGAACTAAGTCTGCACGCAGGTGCAGAGGACCCCTTTAAAAGACAGACCCCTGCCCGTTTACACTCTCTTCTCTCTGTCTCTTCTCTTCCGCTCTCTCTGCCTCTCTATGGCGGTCAGCCATTAACCCTGTTCCTCTTCTCTCTCAGTCTCTCTACTCTGTCGGGCCTATAATAAACTGATTAATATGTCTAATATGTCTCATCTTGCGCCCCCCTCTTCTAAGTTAAGCAAAAGAGTAACAAACACCAACTCAGAGCCCCAAATCACCAATCTGTAGAAATGCAAGGATCTGACACCGCCTCTGACAATACCCCACAGAGCAGAGCAGTTTTTAAACCTGGGCTGTCAATCAACCACAGTCTTGCCCTACCCTGTCACTAGGACAACTTCAGCTAACATTCCTGAAAGGGTCACTCCAGGTTCTCTCTCTTTTGGAAAAGTACTAATGAGTTCTTAAAGCCAGGCCAATAAAGGAACTCAGCTCTGTAGGAAAAGCACAGGCAGACACAAGACTAGAGTCAACACAGTGTTATCTGACTGTAGAAAGAATAACAGAGCTACCAGAAATGGATACACTCAAGCTCACTCGCCTATAAAAATGCCTGTCCACAGGAATTGCTCATCACAAAAGGAAGCGTTTTGTTTTGTTTTAAGAGAAATGAGGCCATTTAGATAGATAGGCTTTACTCTGACCACTCACCTGAGTTCCAACAGTGATGTTTGGCATGGAGGAAAGGCCAGCACTGGATTTGGGCTTTTTGTTTTTTGCTCTAGCTTTCTCTAACATTTTCTTCCTTTGACTAAAAGGGACAACACCCCTGAAAGGAAAACCAAAGACTGGTCAAAGAAACCCACTAAGTGAACCTGAAATTACTTGTCACTTAAATATTGCTGGTCCATTGCTTCTCCAGATTTTTTATTTCAGAATAGTATTAATCTGCAATTGCTTCCAGCTTCACTCCACGCTATTTGTAACCCTATTAATAAATAACTGGATCCAGTTTTATTAAATCCTTAGGATTAAACTCTACAAAAAGTAATTTTTTCTTACAAATAATTGCTTTTGATGATGCAAATTTACTTGTACCCCCTGAAAATACAAAGAATAAATTTTGAACCCTATTAACAATAAATCTATATAAAGAAAAAATTCATGCAATGAAATTTTAAAATAACTTATGTCCTAAAATTTGCAATTCTGTAACAGCGAAGTACATGTATGTGTACAAAAGAGAGGATTAAAATTACCTGCAAATACTAGCAGTAATTATCTACGCACTGTAGGAGTCTGTAGCTGTGATTTATCCCATTCATGAAATTTAATAACATGTTTGCTAAGTATACAGTTTGCATAAATTTATTCTTACTTAAATGCTCTAAAGGAAAATTCATGTCTCTACAAAGCACTACCTTTTCAATGACCTTGAAGTGGTACTCTTCTCTTCCAAACTGCTTTCTATGTGACAAGAATACTCCATGAAAGACACTTACCACCAATATAAGTTATTCTCCAGCTGGGCGCAGGTATAAAGAGAACAGCAATGCAAAGAAACTATCCGCTCTCCTTGAAGTTCAGAGTAAGTCTGTGCCGTGTGCTCTAACTTAGAAGCCACAGAACTTAAAGTTTCGTCCACCCATGTAGCAACCTAAGGAAAGAAAAGCAGAGGCCTAAGGAAAAAGAAGTCTCTTTCCCAAGAGCTGTGGTCAGCACGAGAGCAAGGCATAATGCAGTCTATCATTCAGAAAAGGCTCCTGGGCTGCAGAGATGGCTCAGTGATTAAGAGCACTTGCTGCTCTTGCACAGACCTAAGGCTCGGCTGCTACCACACACATGGAGGGTCACAGTCATCTATAACTACAGTCCCAGGACAGGCGGCACCCTCCTCTGACAACCATGGCCTCCAGGCATGCACATAACACACCGACACATTTGCAATCCAGCAAAGCACTCAGCATACACACAAGAATAAGCCTGAGGGTCCTCAGTAACACTCAAACACTTTCTTCAATAGTAAATCAAATCCCAACCATTTCTAAGCCACTAACCAAGACTAAATGTGCTCCTCTTTGGGGTTAGGAGGAAGGCAACATCTACCACAGTCGAGGCTGACCTCAAACTTGTCATCTTCCGGCTTCAGCACCCCAACTGCTAGAAGTACAGCCATGGGCCACCAAACTCTTGCTCTAAGAATTTGTAATAGAATTCAGTAGCTTTGAGCCACGCCTGACCTCATGTGAAGGGGACATCAACGCCTTCAATCACCTTCCACAGCTCCTTGCACCACTCCCCTGCCTCTTAGCACCTCCCCTGCTAGCTTCTCTCAGGTAGAAAGCCACTTTAAACCCTGAGTTACCTATTACATATACAAACGTGCAGGATGAGCCGTAACCCACCATATGTAAGGGGAGAACAGACTCTCAAATGTTGCCATCTTACCTCCAAAGTGAGCCATGTGCCCACGCGCAGTTATACTAAGTAACTGTAAATAGCTTCAAAGCTGAATTACAGTAAAAATTAGCTAACAAAAAAATGGGATTGCTGTAGATGTTAAAAGGCTTTTCTCATGGACCAACAGAAGAAAGACGAAAGAAGATGAAAAGGGGCACACCACACCACAACTTTAACCGTGAAGCAAATGTCCATCAATGTGAATGCTTCCTACCTTGTTATTTTCTGTAGCTACAGTTGCTCTTATGCTATTTGCAGATAGGAGGACTATCTTTTCATTGGTCAACCCCAAAAATGCTGCTCGTGGATGGTGTAATGAAGGATTCTTTGAAAGCACAAGAAAAATGTATTACTATTTATTTCTTATGTTGCTATGTAGATCATTCATTCAAGATTCGCGACAAGTACCTGGGTACTTCTATAAGGCTCCGCCTCACTCCATCTCCACTGATGAAGCTCTCCTTTACTGCTGACAGCGAGAAGCTCAGAATACAGGGCCCCAATGCAGGTAAATTTTGTTCCATCCTATAGAGTAAAAACAAAACCATGAATACAGAAATTGCCAAATCCCTTAGTCTAGACGCCACTTTTAATCCCTACAAATCTCGAATGCAAATCTCTAGTAAGCAAATAATTCACAATCTCAAGATTCTCAAGCCCACGGCTCCCTTTCAGGGACTTGTTCTCCTTCAGCTTCCTGTTGTTTGCAGAACCATGTCCACAGGGTATCACACGACTGCCCTTGCTGCTGCCTCTGCCTCCACTTCAGATATTCCATGCATGTCCTTTCCTCAATCTGTGCTAGGAAGACTCTCAGCTCTCAGTACACTGCACAGCCCAGAACACTTTTATCAGCCTATCTGAGACAAATATAAGATCTTCTTTGCCACAGTAACCTCAGAACAGTCCACGGAAAACACTCAGTATGTGTGCTGAACAAGGGCGTGGGTGGGGGGTGTAAGTCCCTTGCAAACTGCTGAACAAAATGTCCCTATCAGCTTTTTAAGGTAAAGGTTCATTAAGTTTTAAGGGGAAAGAGACATAAACAATGTAACAGCCTAGGACACAACTATATCTAAAACAAGCATCAACTGGCACTAACAGGATCTTTCTTGGTCGGCTCAGCTATGGTGCTGACCTAACTGGGGTATCTATCAGGGCTCTCAGCACAGGTCGCTCGTCAGAATGTATAAAGAAGCTCCCTGGTTTGAATCTGACTGCATCTGCATCAACCACCCCACGTCCAATCACCTCACAGATGGCATGAGAATGACACCAAAAGAAATTTTAACTCTTCAAGTCACCAATCCTTACTCCCAAAATAATGGGCTTCTCAAGGCCACTGCCTTGTAGGAGCTGCACTGCATCTTACCTTTTCTCTCTCTCCCTCTTCTCTCAACCCTTTAGCTAAAATGAAATACAATGGCTGGGCCGGCCGTGTGTGGCGCACATCTTTAATCCCAGCACTTAGGAGGAAAAGGCAGGAGGATCACAGAGTCACAAGACCACCAAGGCTACACAGAGAGACCCTTTCTTGAAGAACAAACAAAACAGTAAAAACAAATTAAAATATAATAGAAGTCCAAAATCTAGGTCCACCTCCTAAAGTAACCTGATACTGTTATTTCTCTAAACACATTTTTCAGGTCTGAAATGAACATATTTTAACAAGCATCGGGGAGGGGAGGGGAGGGGAGGGAGGGAGGGAGGGGAGGGGAGGGAGGGAGGGGAGGGGAAGGGAGGGGAGGGAGGGAGGGGAAGGGAGGGGAGGGGAGGGGGTGAACTAACAGATCACACACAGCACAAGCGAGGCTTCATCAGACTCAGCCTGAGCACACTGCTCCCCACTTCCCCATCTGTGCTCCCAAACATGGCTGTCCCCACACATCTCCACCCCGTGTCCCCTAATGACAGCCCCCTTCTAACCCCTTTCACCTCCATCTCCAGCGAGACGGCCTACCTCCCTCAAAGGTCACACACGGTCACACACACTGAACATAGCCCCTTCTTGTACCCCTTTCCCACAACAACCACTCAAACTAGCCCGTCCTTCAGTCCACCTGGTGGTGAACTAAATTCTCACCTAAGCCATTACCAGCTTTCTGAAACAAACACAATAGTACTTCCAGTGCCAAGTGGATACTCTATACATGTTTTATCCATCTGCTCGCCACAAACTCTACAAGCCAGCCATGTATGCTAGCGCACACCTAAGTCCTCATGCTGAGGAAGGGAGACCAAGAGCTCACGGATAGCCTGGGTCACAGAGTTCACTAACCACTTTCTCCACTCCCTCACCACCACACCATGTTCCCTCTAGACGGCGTCACTGTCCCCTCCTGCTCCACCTTCAGCCTCCACGACTACATTAACAAGCACACTACGCTCTGAAACACGATGTCCAGGGTTACCTGCAGGACTTTGAAAAGAAGCAGAGCTGGCATACAACAAACATATTTCAGTATCAGCTTAAGCATGATGGAGGGAGGGATGGGGGGAGGGGGGGGGAAGACAACAAAAGCCACATCCAAAAGCATGAGTATGGGCTTCTCCGAATCATGGAAACCGAGACATGCCCAAGTCTGTGGGTATCCTCAAGTATCTCCTACAAGGTCCACCCTCACCTGTGGCTTCTTCCCCCCCCCCCCACCTCCACTAGATGCACCTGGTAGCCCTCTCCTCTTGTCTTTTTCTCTCAATCTGGCAACAAACCAGAGAGTGACACACTTGGTTAAGGTCTTCCAAGTTTGCCCAACAATCCTACAAACATGCTCACAGCTAACATGATGCCCTTTTCTTATGTATATGTATGTACACACACACACACACACACACACACACACACACACACACACACACACACCCAATGGTGTTCTCTTCCTTAAACAGACAAAACCTCACCAACCTCATCACAGCAATTCTCTAGACTCTGTGGGACCACGAGGTCACTCAAGATCTATACCTCAACTCCTTGGCAAGTTGACTTCAGCCATCTACACTATACAATGCAATCGCCAGCCTGGGGGACAGAAAAATCACGGACTTGCATGTCACTGAACACTAAATACAGCATATTTATTTCCATGACCAAAAGAACAGCAGCAGCAGCAGATGCTGTCGTGCCATTGGGTCAGCTGTGGCTACTCCACCTCATCTCCTCCTTCCTAACAATGTGCTTTTCCTGTGTGTTTTGTTTTAATCATATCATCAAACTGCATTTTTACAAACTTTGCAAACTTTGTTTCTGTCTTGTTTTCCTGTAGTCACTATGAAACACAAGTTGTCCTTGAACACATGCAATCCTCCTGAGTGCTGGGATCACAGGAATGCCTCAATGAAGCAAACTGAAAACCATGGTAAAGATGCAGCAACACAGCTAATAACGGTGTCGGTGGTAACCAATGTACTCTGGCTTCTCTTGTTTCTAATTGCTTCACTTAGTGGACTTCCTCTAATTCTACCCCTTCTGTGACAGATTTTGCTGACTACCCCAATTTATTTCCACATTCTGGTGGAGATGAACAAGGGAGCACCCCCTCTCTATAAGGTGACTTCACCCCTCTGGGCACATAATCACATCCCTCACAGTATGTGGTCCATAAACGCACGCCACAGTACCCACCTACCCACAGGAATGAACACAATAAATAAGTAAATAGATGAGTATAAAAAAAATAAAGAATGTGAATTAGGTAATTCCCTGAAATTAAATATATATGAATTTTATATGAATTAAATATATATGAATTTTTTTTTTTTTTACCTCAGAAGACTGTTTCCTACTTAGGAACCCTACCAGGCTCTGGCTTCACTGTTGACTACATCACTAACAAGCTACATGGGCATGTCAGAAACAGGGAGTCTTCTCGTCAATGTGAAGTGCTCAAAGTTTGTAGCAAATAATAGGCCAGAGCTAAAGCGATGGCTCAGTGGTTAAGAGTTCTGCCTACTCTCACAGAGCATCCAGGTTCAAGTCCAGCAGTCGAACAGCATCTAACAACCTTCCAACAGCCTTCCAGGGACGCCAAACACATGGTACACAAACATGCATGCAAGCAAATATTTGCTATACATGAAAGAAAAAGTTTTTTAAAAGACCAAATAGTTCAAACACAAGTTATAAAAATTCCAATGGCTATAACTATACAAAATTAAGACTACCTTGTCATATACTGATAAACTAAGAATGTAAAAACGCATTATCCTATCAAAATAGTGCACCAGGTGGTAGTGCCTTTAATTCCAGCACTTGGGAGGCAGAGGCGGCCAGCCGGGTCTACAGTGAGATCCAAGACAGTCAGAGCTACACAGAGAAACCCTGTCTCGAAAAACAAACCAACCAACCAGACAATCAATCAAACAAACAAACAAACAGAATTAGTCCCACTCGACTATCTGTAGAATTAGGGGGGAAAGAAGGGTATAGTTTCCATGGACTTCTAAAGAGCCTTTGAAAACAAATGAACTGACCTGGGAACACACACCACCCCCAGACTGCACCTGTGCAGAGGCATCTGGGAAGATCCCAATCAGCTTCACAAGCCCTAGGTGTACTGAGGATTCACTGACTGTTTTATTTTCCAAGTCCCTTTCCCATGTGGTCTACTCGGTCCACTACTGTGCAAACATCAACTCACTGCCACGGCACAAAATAACACAGCTATCTGACTCCCCAAACACAAGAGCCCTCATCCTGTTTAGACATGCATGCTGCATCGATAACCAGAGCTTGCCCCGTAGAAACTAGGGTCCATCTGGCATTTCAAATTTAGCAAAGTAAATCTCTACCAAAGATTATAACAATTTTTCTTTGCTGTCTCTCTCTCTCTCTCTCTCTCTCTCTCTCTCTCTCTCTCTCTCTCTCTCTCTCTGTGTGGTGTGTGTGTGTGTGTGTGTGTGTGTGTGTGTGTGTGTGTGTGGTGTGTGTGTGGGTTTTTTATTTTTTTTGAGACAGGGTTTCTCTGTGTAGCTCTTGTAGACCAGGCTGGCCTCAAACTCACAGAGACCCAACTGCCTCTGCCTCCTGCGTGCTGGGATTAAAGGCGTGCGCCACCAATGCCCGGCTATTATAACAATGATTAAAATAATTATCACCAGGAACAATGTCCTGGAGGACGAGTGCTCAGGGTCACTGAGACCATCAGCCCAGTGTCTCTGATTCACTCGGTCAGCAGCAACACCACTGGACCTGGGCAATGTTTCGAAAGCTGCTCAGTGGTCTGCTTCTAAAACAAAAGGCAGATGAGAACTTTAAAGGTGCTGCCTCTTTTAATAGTCCTACAACAACCAGAATAAATAAAACAGAGACCCTTTAGTGGAGGAGAGGTTGTTAGGGACCTACTCAAAAATATAAACCTTTTCCAAATACCTTCTCAGGCCACCACTGCAAATCTTCCCCCAGAGACACTGGACTTTGGACAGGCGTGCTCTTCTTATCCGGGTTTGGCTCTCCTTCTTTGCTGGAAGAGCCCCTCTCATTATCAAATGAGGCTCCATCGAGCCACCTTCGTTCCCGCAAACGTAGAACAGATTCCCGCTCCCGCAAAAGCTCCGAGTCTCTCTCTAAGGGAAGAAGGAGAACTGGTATGCAATGGGGTCACACCAGTGGGACAGAAGTAAGCCACTCTCTAGTACACACCCTGCAGGACGCAGCGAACAGCACTTCAGATACTCAAAATGCACACAAGCAATAGCTAATTAGGCTGACAAGAGACACAAGCATCACGTGACTGGCTGGCAATTATAGACTAGAATATTCTGAGGAATCCCAGTGCTTCCAGAGCAGATTTTAGAACAAAATAATTTAATTTAGTTTTTTTTAATGGCTTTAACTAGTCTAGAATTATTTCATTACTTCATTCATATTACCCATATGAAATTCATATCATACCATTAGAAATACTTAGTATGAGAGTCTTTGATTTATAAATTAGAATTTATAAACAAAAGAATGTAAGCAAACTGGGAGGCTAGTTTTTATGTCAACTTGACAGTAGTCTAGAAAGAAAACATATCGACTGGCAAAACGACCCTACCAGACTAGCCCATGCAATTTTTCTGAATAGTGGTTGCTGTGGAAAGAAGGACCCAGCCCACTGTGTAAGACAGGTATGGCCCTGGGTGTGTAAGAGAGCAGGCTGAGCAGCACCCTCCGGGGTGCACCAGCTCCTCCTGGTTTCTGTGCTGCCTGCATCCTGGGCCTGCTTCCCTCAGACTGTGATGTATAAGTGTAACAAAACCAACCTTCTCCTTCCTAAACCACTTTTGCTCATAGTGTCTTATCTCAGCAACTGAAACCCTGAGGCACAAACCAAGAGTATTTACCACAAATCTTTGAGGTTTGCTGTTTTCAATGAACAAATAAACAAAAAAAAAAAAAAAAAAAAAAAAAAAAAAAACTTAAATAAAAACTCAAGTCCTTGTGAAAGATAAATTTATAGCATGGATTTTATGGCTAAGTCATTTAAGATGCCTTGAGAAAATAACAGTGGGGGGGGGGGCGCGCTTTCTAGAGAGTCTTTGTACTGTCCTTAAAACTGGCCTCAAATTATCTAAGGTGTAACAGTCAGAAGAGCCAGGTGTGAGTCGCACACCTTTCTTTCCAGCCCTTGGAGAGGCCAGAGAAGGTGACTCTCTGACTTCAATGACATCCAGAGCTATACAAAGAAACTCTGTCCTGACAAAATAAATAACATAGTAAAAAGAAACTTTCTCAGGATTTTAATAGGAAAGATTAGCGACTGTAGGTAGCTCAACCACATAAAATTGCTACATTTGAGGCTAGGCATATAGCTCAAGGTAACCAACTTGTCCAGCATGTGACAGGCTTTGGTTTCAATTCCCCAACACCACTAAAACAAAAACTGCCACACTGCCCAAGTCAAAAGCTATTTCACATAACTCAAACTAAAAATATCTACACAGAATGAACTGAAGAAATGTAGGAGTTGCTAATGTCAGAACATAAGTATTTAAAAACTGCACACTTGTTCATTTTAAAGCAATACAGTTTAAGCTGCTACATGTGTCCCTGGGAACCAGTCACCCACAGAGGTAGGAGTTTTAAGGACTCAGCTTCTAAGTACCAAGGATCTGCAGCAAGGTCATCCTTAACAGAACACAGCATCTTTTCTAGTTTACTGACTATTGGTAATTATAGCTTTTTGTCTATTATTCAAATCAAGCAGTTTTGAACTCTGGAAAGCAAAAAAAAAAAAAAAAAAAATCTGAGTCATAATGTAAGCTTTACGTATGCCTACTAGAGGTTGGCTAAGTGGCGGAAAATCTGCACTATATACCTTGTAAAGATTTTAAACTTGTACAAACAAGTATCCGTTCATTTAATACTGGCCCGTCTGGTGTTTCATATTTCACTCTTAAATCTACTCAGCATCTAAAATGAACATGACTATAATGTTTTAATCAAACAAGAAAGATTTTTTTTTTCTAAATGATACATGCCACTGTGAACTAGAATTCTGCTTTTAGTTAGATGGAAATCTATCTTAACTAGGTAAAAATAGACTTTGGTATGTGCTATACAATATAAGATCCTCTTTGAAATACTCTTGTATTTTGTATCCAAAATACGAAAACCTAGTTTTGAAGCCATGGCGCCCTAGTCCAATGACATGTAATGACTTCACGTGACTGTAATATTCTAAGCTCAGATACAGATGTGTTTACCAATATCTTTCCACACAGCAAGCCCACAACCAAGAAGAAATAAATACAAAATTACCTCGAGATGAGCCTAGCCTAGAAAGTGATGAACGACGAAAAGAAGGGTAACCAAAATAGCTAATGTCCTCAGAAAACATAGCATCAGCATCAATAATGACACTTGGGTGGGCAGAGTGAATGTCAGCATCGAGGAGAGACATGAGATCCTCTAAAACAAACACAAACAAAGATAAATGGAGCAGCTACAGGTAGTGCATCTTAGACCACTAAAAGACCACTAACAACTACAATACATTAAAATCAGGGACTGAAAAAAAAAAAAAAAAAGATGACAAGATCTAGGAAATAAAGTTAACATTATATACACAGATCTTAAGGACTATCACATGCATAATTGCTACAGGCTCTGTTTACTAAATTACAGACTACTTTTAAGATACTTAACAATATCACAGAAACAAAATACAAACTATAAATAAATGCAGTTCAGAAAGCACCAATGTTCAGTAATCACATCATCAAAAACAATATCCCACATGTCAGTTAGGGATAAATCCATCAATACAATCATGTCCTAATTCAGATCAAGCACAAATCCACTGAGTAAAAATATTTTCCCTTAAAAGGCACTTTATAATCAAAATGAATAGCAAGAAATATCCACCACCTTCCAAAAAACAGACATAACCACCAGAGGAGCAGCCCGGCAGGAGGAAGGTATGAGAACAAGGTACCGACCTCCCGGCAAGTAAGATTCACTGGCTGTGTCGTCCCCATCATCTCCATCTTCATCATCTCGGCTGAGTAAATTATTTACAGCAAGGTTTACATCCAGGTTTGTCCGCTGAAGTTCTCGAATAATGACACTTCTAGATTTGCCTTGTAAAACAACCTGGGCCTAAAATAAACAAAGGATAGTGCTATGCTAACTTGCTATCACTTACTAAAGTCTCTTTATTAAACCGATAAAGAGAAAGCCACAGTTTCAACTCTTCATGGCCATGAGTATGAGCCCTGCATCCCGTCAGCCTCCCCTCCCCCTCTTGCCTTTGCAGCAAAGGCCCTGAAAGAGCATACCTGTGAAATCAGCTCCTCGGGGATGACTGATGCTGGAATAACCGGCTGGGGCTGACTGCCCAGAAGTCCAGACCCCCGATCCCGCCCCGTCCGAATGACTCTAGTCTGTCGCCGAGAGTCTCGAGCTCCAGCAGACGACCTGCCAGAGGAGCCGCCTCCACTTCCCCCGACTCCAGAACTCCAGCGGCTCCTACATGTTGGATAATTTGTAAAATGTTTAAACAATTCACTCTAGGAAATCATGTTGAGTATCATTCTTGTACATCAGCTAGATAAATTTCAGGAACAAACTCGGTGTACATTTATAATATGTAACTATAAATTCACTTTTAAACAATAAACACAACATCCTTTCTGTCTTTGTTGAAAGCCTGCATACAGAGGTGGCCATGGCAGGGTCTCTCTGTAATCCCCAACACTAGGAGACACAGGTCCATCCTGGGTTACAAACCCACGACAAAAGGGAAAGGGGCATGCCTGAGGAAATAGTTAAGCCCATAAACAGGAGGATCCCAGACTCTCTTGATGGCCAGCCCAGCTAAGTGGGTGACACCCAGTTCAGTGCCCTGCTACAGGGACTACAGAGGAGGCTTGGCATGGGCCTCTACACAGGGTGCACCCACACTCACACCTACAAATGCACATATACACAAACACCTATACATATTTGCAGAAAAGTGGGAGAACTACACCAATGAGTCTAAAACAATATATTAAGCAGAGTGACTTTATGTCCTAGTCAACTGTGAAAGTGCCAATTTAAGCCTACTGTGTGAATCTAATTACTAATTTCATCTAAAAATGCCCCAGTCTGGTTAACAATCTATGTGGCCAATGAACACAAAAGAAATGAAGTGCTATTTCTACTAAGTAGTACACACCATTACCCCCTTAGCAAGCAACGCTAAAGACCTGATGGACTATGTTATCTAAGCTCACATATATGCCCACGCTAACAAACTAATCCCCAACACTAGAGACACAGGTCCAGCCTGGGTCAAAAGGTATATAAACAGGTCTCATGAAAAAAGTGGAGATTATATATCTGCTTACCAAAAGAATTCATTCCTCTGTTTAAATTTAGTACCTACCAATGGTTTCGATTCAGTGTAATGGTCCCAGCTGACAACTTTGGGAACCCTGGCATTCAGTTTAGGCACAGTTACTGTGGCCGTAAAGAATGTACCCTAAACATTCTTCTGACCAACCTGTGCTTTATACAGAGATGAATATGCTATGCTAAGCACACAGCACTGGGTGAGTTTTACAAGATGGTACTAAATGTGCGATTCCTTTTATCCATAACAAAGGCAGAGGCAAAGGGCAGGCAGATCTCTGAGTTTGAGGCTAGTCTTCAGAACTAGTTCCAGGACAGCCATGGCGGGCGGGCACACACAAATACACACATCAAGCAAAACAGGGGGGGGGGGGGGGGGGGGCGGGCGCGGCGGCAGACAAAGTATAGCTGGGTGTGATGGTACATATCAATAATTCCAACACTTGGATGGCAGGGGCAACTGAATCTCTGTGGGTTCAAGGCCAACCTGGTCTGCAGAGTGAGTTACAGGACAGCCAGGACTATGTAGATACCCTGTCTCAAATTCCAAAACAGAACTAAAGTATAAAATGAATAAACACACATGCCTAGAATTTTCAAATAGCTTCTTTAATTTGACAGTATATAAACTTCACATAAAATGGTATGAGCTTAATTTAAAAAAAAAAAAAAGCACACCACCTTATTTAGATACCAAAAAGAAATGTTAAATTTTTTTCCCAAAAAAATAATCCACAGGTAGATGGGCCAAACACAAAACTGTGTATTTTAAATTTTCAAATCACACAACACCATTAAGGGACACTATAGATGTTTGGCACGTCTACTGGTCAGCAAATCTAGATTCTGTAATTAGTTCATGTGGGCTGGATAATACTGCTGTGATCGTCACAGACGTCGTCACAGAACAGAATGCCTGCAACCAGACACCACTTACCCCAGAGTGTTGCCTGCCAGCCTGCCCAGAGTCTCAGAACCTGAGAGAAACCACGGAGAGTCACTCGTCCTGCCAGGCCTAGAAGTCCTCCCTGCCCCTGAGCTGCTATTCAGTTTTGACCTAGGAAAATTCAAGAGATAAACTGTCATACGTCATACAACAACCCATGCTACTAGGGGAGGCTAGAACCTCCCGTGTACACTGACTTCCTGCTCGACAAGTCGGGCTACTCCTACTAAGATATGCAGCTGCCCGACACTCACATTCCTTCCTAGTAGAAACTGTTCTCAATTTTCAAATAGAAATGAATGAATGAATGGTAAATAGTAAATTTTCTTTACATTTTAAAATTGATCATGAAACAGTCAAGTAGGGGTCGTATCTTATGAAGCACCTTTTAATACACTATAATTTTTAAAGACCAAAATTTGAAGAGGGAGAAAAAACTTGACTGCTTTCAAACTGACATGAGCTGCCCAGCCATTTCAGTGGCCCGGGCAAGCAGCACAGCCCTGTATTCCCCACTCCGCTCCGTGGGAAGGCAGAGCAACGGAGCATCTCTAGCACACGGCTCCTGGAGCAGCCTCAAAACCTCCCACCCCAGCAGCTCATTTTCATCATTTGAGGAAAACCAAGATCAAAACACTGGTTTTCTGAAATGCCTTCTAAGGGCTAAATGCACATTGCATTAAATACAAAATCCACTTGTCTACTATGTATTATGCTCCAGGTTGATTCTCAAAATCACACCCACACAGAGCTTTTAAAAAAAAAAAAAAAAAAAGTTGCCTTACCCATCGTTATTATCAGGTTTGCCCAATTCCAGTCTGTCTGGTTGTACTGAAAAACCAATTCTACAAATTCTGCCATCCTAAAAGCAAAGAAAACATGTAAAACTCTGAAAAACATTACAGTTTTAATTTATTCAATAATCAGACTCTGCCTATTACTGTCAACTCAGAGGACAATCCCCTGAGAGGAAGCACAGACCTGGGCTGAGGAACATGACAGAGTACAAAAAGTCGTTAGGAAACCCCTCGGAACAGTTCAACAGCCTGACTGAATTATTCGGAGTAAGCACTGTATTATAGTGACTGCGTAGCAATCTTCCCGTTCTCTTATGAACCAGTCTCCAGGCCAGAGTCTCTGGGCATAAGGAAACTCCTCCAAGCGCCTCCCGTTTTCCTTGACTAAAGGGAAGAACTGATGCAGGTGGACTCACTCTTTACTTTTCAGTTCTCTACCTTATGGGGAATAATTTACCTCAAGGAGAAAGGCAGCGTGATTCGGTCCTACAACACACTGTTTTATAGTAGCCTGCTCCAGGACATTCAAAGGCGGGTGGCTAGGGAAAAAGAAACAAGCATGTGAGTGAAGTTGTCTTTTTCATTGAAAACAAAAGGAACTAACTCCTAAACTGAACTGCAAAGCAATAAATACAGTATAATAGGCACCGCAGTTGCACGGCAGTTGCACGGCAGTTGCACGGCAGTTGCACGGCAGTTGCACGGCAGTTGCACGGCAGTTGCACGGCACTTGCACGGCAGTTGCACGGCAGTTGCACGGCAGTTGCACGGCACTTGCACGGCAGTTGCACGGCATGCCAAACTGCTTAAAAACAGCATGTCTCACCTGTTCAGATTGTACTTGTTCAGCTTCTCTGAAACTTCCCGTAACCTTAAAACACAAAAGCCAAGTATTAATAAACCCGGAACTGGTCCTGCATAAGCAATATGGGCTCTGTCGGACACACACCAGTCCTGGGCTGATCCCCACAGACACACACAGAGCAACCACAAGGAGGCGCTGTCAACTCCTCTCCCTTTCTAACCCAACAGCAAATCCAGTATAAACCACGCTCCAGTTTGTGTAACAAACACCAGCAGCAAAACTGCTTCCTGGCTAAATGCCAATGGAAAACTCAGTTTTAAAACTTCAGTTTAGCCAGTTGGTAATGGTGCACGGCACTAATCCCAGCACTCGGGAGGCAGAGGCAGGCAGATCTCTGTGAGTTTAGGCCAGCCTGGTTGGTCTCCACAATGAGTTTGAGGACAGCCAGAGAACTACATGGTGAGACCTTGCTGGGGTGGGTTTGGGAGGAGGGTTCAACTTTTATCTGTATCAAAGTTTATGAAAGCACATGACTGTCATGAAATGACAGTAACCGGGAAGTGTGAACTTGAGAATTAACCTATGGAGTCTTGCCGGAGCCTAGCAACCACCTAAGGGACAGTCTGGGTTCCTGCTGCAGGACATGAAGCTGAATGGAACCTGGGTGTCAAGGACAGCACCTCCATTCACACAGGAAAGCTGCTAAACGTGCTTAGAGAAAGAACTCTGGGGTTAGGGGTACAGAGACAGATGGCACCCAGCTAAATAGAGGAGAAACCAGGAGCCCAGGTTCAATAAGAGACCAAGTCTCAAAAAATATGGAGAGTGACGCACTCCTGTAATCCCAGCACTTGGGAGGCAGAAGCAGAGGCAGGAGGATCTGTGAATTTGAGGACTGACTGGTCTACATAGTGAGCTCCAGGACAGCCACGGCTACATAGACTGTTCTCTCTCTCTCTCTCTCTCTCTCTCTCTCTCTCTCTCTCTCTCTCTCTCTCTCTCTCTCTCTCTCTCTCAAGGGCAGCCAATGCCAACCTCTGGTATACATATGGATGCACAATCCCAAAAAGAACTCTCACGGTGCTAAAGAGCTAAAGAAAGAGATAATAACTTGTGCTGTCCATCATAATTTTTCTGTTTCCCTCAAGGACACAGTCTGGAATTAATACAAAATTTATCAGCCTAAAGAAGTAATCTTATTATCATGTACAATATAACCAAGCAGATGTTCAAGAATTCATTTCTTCAATTGTTAAACAACTGTTTGATCTTTTAAAACTTGAGAAAAAAAAAAAAAAAAACAGCTTCGAAGGGGCTGCAGAGACAATCCAGCAGTTAAGAGCAGTTGGCTTCTTCCAGAGAACCTGGGTTCAATTCCTGGCACCCACACTGGGGGGGGGGGCTCACAACCGTCTGTAACTCCTGTTGCAGGGCATCTGGCACTTTCACACAGATGCAAGCAGAACATCAAATGTTTTGGGGTTTTTAATGAAAAAACCAACAAACAAAACAAAACTGGCCTCACCCTCCCTGGGGAGCAGAAAAGGGATGGGATAGGGGGTCGGTGGGGGGGCAGGGAAGGAGGGGAGAATTTTAGAAAACACAACAGGACATAAAGCAACAACAGATCTGTGAAATCGCTCATCTCTAACAATAGATGAAGTGTGAATGGGATCTAATTCTGAACATTTACAACTGCTTAGGATTTAAAGGCTCCTTCCAGAAGAGTCTGCAGAGATGGCTCTGGGGTTAAGAGCAGTGGCCCCTCTTCCAGAAGACCTGAACAGCCACATGTAACTCTAGTTCCAGGGTATCCCATGCCTTCTTCTGACCTCCATGCCATGTATGTGGTCTACAGACATACATAAATGCACGCAAAATACTCACACATATAAAATAAATACATTAAAAGAAAAGCTTACAGAGGCCATTGCACCCGTGGGTAAATGCTCTATCACTGCAGTTAGTGACTAAGAACCCTGAGTCTCAACTTCACCCTGCAGCTGTGAGTGGCCCACTACTGCAGCACATCAATGTCAGCGTGCTCAGTAACTGATACCAACCTAAGCATACCTGGTGGCAAGAACTTTCAACTGGTGCTTTCGTAAAAAAAAAAAAAAAAAAAAAAAAAAAAACACAACTTACTGGTATCTTCATGCTCACTACCAAAACAGTGAGTGCAATTTGCACCACCACCACCCTAAAACACAATCTCGTTTTACTAGCTTGGTGGTGTGTTTGCTTTCTCTCATTAAATACAGGTTGCCTTGGTGCGGGGGGGGGGGGGGGGGGCAAGTTTTTTCCCTAAATTCCAGTTTGCTCAATTATAGAAGACATTTCTGTTTCAAAACAAGATTAAATACAAGAGTAATGCACAATGGAATTCAGAAGCTATGAGAGGAAGCTAACTAGAAAACGAAGACAAGGGGCTGGAGAGATGGTTCAGAGGTTAAGAGCACTGGCTGCTCTTCCGAAGGTCATGAGTTCAATTCCCAGCAACCCCATGACAGCTCTCAACCATCCATTATGAGATCTGGTGCCCTCTTCTGGTGTACAGGCAAAACATGCGGATAGAACACTGTATACCTAATAAATAAAATTTTTAAAAAAAAGAAAAGACAAAATAGACAGGGGACTGTTCAACAGGCCTGCAGCAGAGGCTCAACTCTGGCCGTCCCAGGCCCACATTCACTAAGAACACACAAAACTTCCCAGACTAGAGCCAGTGTGGCAAAGGGCTAACTTAATTTCCCCCATACCACAGCCACAGCAGTGACACACAAAGACACATCTGTCCACAAAACTAACTCTTCTCTCATTACCGTTGTCTTTTTTTTTTTTTTTTTTAATTAGCTCAAAAATATACGTACCAGGGGCAAGGGTCAAAACTTCAGAATTGGGCAGTAACTAAAACTGAAAATTAAATGCTCCAGGGACTTCCAACAGTGCTTCAAGTAGACCCTTACGGAACTAAACTAAGCTTTGGGGATGGCAAGGAGTTAGAAAACAACTTAACAACTAACTCAAACTCAAGAGTAAATTACAGACTACCAACAAGATAGAGAAAACAGATCCTGCATCAGTTAAACCCTTTCATCTGAAAACTCAGTTCAAGAGAGCCAGTGAAGCCAGGCCTGGTGGTGCACACCTCACCAACACTCAGGAGACAAAGACAGCCAGAGATGCTGAGACCTTATCTCAAAATACAAAGATGGCCAGTAAGCTCAAAGGGTAGGTAACGTGGCTCCCTACAAAAGCCTGATGCCATGAGTTTAATCCCTAGAGCCCACATAAAAAACAACTGAAGAACACCAACTCCAAAGCTGTTCTGAGTTTCACATACTTGGTGTCACGTTTTTATCCACACATGTAACCTGTACAAAAAAAGGACAACTCTGCACAGCCCAGTATGGTTGCACATGCTTGCAATTCCAGCACCCAGGAGGCAGGAACAAGAGGATCAAAAGCAGTTTGAGACCAGCCAGGTGCAGAAGCAACACTGTCTCACAACAAATCAAATAGTTAATGTTTCTTTAGCCCATAGTTAAAAACTGGGTGAGGCAGGGCTATAATCTCAACACTCAGAGAAGCCAGCCTGAGCTACAGATTAAGTTCCAGGACAGCTGGGTATATAACAAGACCCTGACACAAAGAAAAAAAAAGGGGGGACCCATAATAAATGTCCTCGGCTCACCTGATGTGTGTGTACACCAACGTGTGGAAATAGCCCTCACTGCACACCCAGCCCTTCCATCTGTACAGGGCTCTCACCTATGTGGGCAAGGACTATTAGTCACCTCTGGGGCTTTTCAGGCTCAAAATTCTTATAAATGCCTAAAAAGGCAAGCATTATAGTGTCAACATATTAAATGTTAATGAAAAGGTAGCATTTACTGGGGCCGTGAAATGACTCAGTGGGTAAAGCAACTTGCTGCCAAGCCTGAGGACTTGAGCTAGACCCCCAAACCCCACATGATGGAAGGAGAAAGCAAACTCCTTCAAGTTAATCCTCTGGCCTCCACAAGAATGCATGACATGTATGTGCGCACACAATGTATTTTTTTAAATGAATGAAATAGCATCGATCAAAATCCTACCCACATGAAAAACTTCATATACAAATAGATTTTTATATAATCACCTAGAATGTCTCACCAATACCAACTTAATTCATAAACTCAACCCCGGAACATACGTAAAATGGATTTGGTCTTTTAATCTCAGGACTTTACCTGGATCTAGAACATGCTGACAGAAAACCCTCACGCACAAAGAGTGGGCTCTACTGGAGGACCATCCACTTAGGTCTCCCCAATCCAGAGCACAGAACAGGCACACGCACGGAGCAGGCACACCACTGAAACTGTTAGAGAATGCCTTTACCTAGCCTCGGCGCACAAGCTTCCAGTGCTTAAAGCCACAAGCGAGATTTCTTCTCATAACAATAGCACAATAGTACTATTTCTTTTTAAAAAGCCAAGAGCTCAGGCTCCAAGCTACATAGAGAAACCCTGTCTCGAGGAAAAAAAAAAAAAAAAAGCCAGGAGCTCATCAAATTTCACTTACAAATAAATAATGTCTCAACCTTAACCTAGCAGCAGCCTTACAAGGTAAGCCTGTGAGGTAGCAGTAACACACAAATAAACAGGTTGGCAAAAGCCCGTACTTTTCTGTTGTTCCAATACTAAATATGCATCCCACTGTCCAACTCAATAACCTGTTTTATCCTTTTACATTTATAAGTAATTTTACAGATCCAGAGATGCTAATTTTTAAGTAGCAAACTGACAGACTTTCTTATCACTCCCTGCTAGGAGCTAGCAGACATTAGTACACAAAAACCCCTGAGACCCATCTCACTTTCCCCAGTGTAGAAGAGTTTCAAAGATGCTTAACTTCTCACAGACCCTACCTTGGCATCACACACAGTGAGGGTAGCCACAGATCAGATCTCTGAACACTCAGACACAAACCCAAGTGCAATTAAATTCCATGGGTCTTTTCAGGGAAATCCCCAAAACTTTGGTTCTCGGGGACAGATGCATTTCTTCACACCTGCTCTCTCCAAGCGTCGCTTGCCGTCTGTCTATGTGGAGTTATGTGGTGAGAGCGCTTGCTCTTGTTTCACGGTTACCAGCAACCACTGTGACATATAATGTGTGAGCTACCTTCAGCACGTTTCCCTTGGCGCCATTACGGCTTATTTATGCCCAGTTCAAGGACCACTGACTGCAACTGTTCCTGGAGGTCCCGAGTTTCCCCTACAGATCCCCAGCTTGTCTCCCACCTTGCATCCCCGTGTCAGCATTGCAGCTGTGCAGACCTGCAGTCTTTCCTACGCTTCCATTTCTCGGCTCAGTTCCATCGGGGGACAAGATTAAGTTACCTTACCAATCCATCTCAGACAGAAAGTTTCTTGGCCTTAGTAGCATTAACCTCCAGGCTTCCACCTGGCACCAACAACCATGCATTCAGATATTCTGCTCACATTAACAGGGGAGAGGAGAGGGTGTTACTGCTGTCTGAACAGATTTTCATGTAGCCCAGGTTGAAGACCCTGCATCCACCTTTTGTTCTGAGTGCTGGGATTACAGATGTGTGCCACCACACACAATGTATATGGTGCTGAGGAACAGAGCTATCGTCTACCAGCCAAGCTCCATCCCCAGCCTCGGCATTTTATACCCAAATCAGTTGACACGGAGGCAAATACCACTTCACCTTATTAACCACTTTAGCCAAGAGCCTTTCAATTGGCCTATCCTAACCTCTGACTAGCCATCCACTGTGAAATATTTACACATCCACAGTTTTATTTAGAATTAGAGGGTTTAATTCATACAAAACTGAAGAAGACAAACCAGTGAAGGATATGAGGACCTGTAGACCTGAACTGGGCTCTCACAGAGTGTCTTAAACTCCCCTTTCTGCATTCACATCAAAGATGGCATGTGTTGCCAAGACAAACACAGGCACATTAAAAATTTGCAGAAAGCCGCACGTTGGTGGCACACACCTTTAATTCCAGCACTCGGGAGGCAGAGGCAGACAGATCTCTGTGAGTTCGAGGCCAGCCTGGTCTACAGAGTGAGTTCCAGGACAGCCAGGACAGTTACACAGAGAAACCCTGACTCAAAATAATTAATAATAATAATAACAATAATAAAAATAAAAATAAATCTCACAATTTTTTTGGTTTTCAGAGACAAGGCCTCTCTATGTAGCCCTGGCTGTCTTAGACCTTTCACTATAGACCAGGCGTGCCTCTGCCTGAAAGGCCTGTGACATCACCGCTTGGCAAGTTGGTTGAGAACCAAATCCTGTGGAACCATTCCTGGTACTTCTCTCTCCAAAGGCTTTAGGCTCTAAATGTCAGAACCTAAATAAGGCTCAAGTAGCAGCAAACTGATTTATCTTCACTTTGGAAGAGGTACTGTGTGTGTCACTGCTAGAGGGCAGAGACCGGCACTAAAGCCACCTAACAGGCAGCTCTCAGCGTCTTTACACAGCACTGTCATGCCACACAGCACACACACTCTGCACCTCTTCTGTTCTCCTGCCAAATGTCTGCATTTCAACCTTGATTTAAAAATAAAAGGGCGGGCTGGAGATGGCTCAGAGGTTAAGAGCACTGACTGCTCTTCCAGAGATCCTGAGTTCAATTCCCAGCAACCACATGGTGGCTCACAACCATCCATAATGAGATCTGGTGTCTTCTTCTGGCTTGCTGGCGTACATGCAGGCAGAACACTGTATACACAATAAATAAGCAAATCTTTAAAAAATAAAAAAATGGTATTATCTGTGTTTTTTTTTTTTCTTTTTAATCTAACCTGTTAGCTACTGTAGCTAATGGTAGGGGACTACTCTTCCAAGTTCTAAGATCAGTTAACAGGAGGCACTTTGAGATAACCATTTACTAGTGCCTGCATCTAATCAGGCAACCTTAGCAACAAGCCCAGCAAATGTAGAGGCTGCAATTAATCTTTTCAACTCCTTCCAGACAGCAGCAGACAGCCGGCCTGAGGATACTCAGGGAGCGCCCCTTGGTCTGAGTCTGCTCTTTGGGCCACACTGCCATCCTTCCGTCTGTATGTCTATGCATTATAACCCTGGAGCTGTGGGCAGCAAAGAAGCCTGGAAGGGTTATGCCAAGGGTGGAGAGGGAGGTGTGCTGTAAGCCTGCCTGTCTGTCTGTCCTACACAAGAGACCCTCTGCAAGTGTCCCAGATCTCCAGGCTTCTTCAAAGCTTCCGTTCCCTGCCCCCTCATAATATACCTGCCTGACTCTCAAATTTTGATCAAGATCACATTACAGTCCTACAAGTAATTTACTGAGGACTCCAAAAACATTGTGGATGGTAGCCTCACCTATTTCATGTTAAAATTAAAAACCTCGAAATAATACTTTTGTAAACTGACTACAGATTGACTAGAATTTCATTCCTAACAAAAACAACTACTCTCCCAAAAATATTTGATGGGGGACTGTTTCTGCCTTATTAGTAGGCTCGCATTGGTGGGATTCTCAGGTCCGCTTTACGGTCGCATGTTGGTGACTGACTACAGCGTGTGACGGGATGGCTCTGAGGCGAAGCCACTAAGGGTGGCAACACTAAGGATGCTTGGTCTTTAAGGAGGCTGTGCTACAGAGAGGGCACAGAAAGGAAATGTGTGGTTATGAGGAGAAGCTTCAGGCTGACTCTGAACTCCAAGCACGGCCTCCTAAGCAGCTAATTAGACTGGATGTGAGCAGCCTAAGTCTAGCTACTGATTTACTTTCCAGGAGACCCCTTCGGTCCCAACCTAATCTGTTCAGGTAACTAAGTGCTGGTTTCTCAACAGTTCAGGGCAATGTTGAGGGTGGCAGTGACCCGTGAATCTTCCCCCCGCCCCGATTCATCTACAGCCCCACCTGCTATTCACGTGGAAAAAACTTCGCCAAGCATCAGTAATGGCTGCTCTTGTTCCTACAATGTCAAGCTCACAAAAACAAGCTTCTCAAATTTTTGACAAATACCACACAGTTGTTTTTTCTTAAGAGTTATTTCATTAAAATGAAAAGAAAAAAATCCCCAAGCTGCATAGCCAATTTGTCAGTCACCCCCTTCAAATAAAAGTTTCTATAAAGTCACTGGTACAAACTACACCTGCAGTCACCAAAGAACGTTTTCCTGCACACAGCTCACAGTCCACCCATCTGTCACACTGAAGCTAAGGAGATCTACACTGAGACACAGGAGGCAACAGGTATAAATTCTAACGTGAGAGAAACGCTTGCCCCCTACAAATGCAAACAGTGAATGAGCGAGCGCTGCCTTAGCTTGGGCTATGCTTTCATTTTTCACTAACAACGACTATTTTTACCCACAACTGCTTTTGAATTGTGCCTCAAATGTGAAGACGATTAAAAGACAAGTCTCAGCATTATAGTGAAATCTCCAGGCTCTACAGACCACACTGCTGCGGCTCTAGTTTAACACACACAGCTAAAGTGTGTTAAAGTGTGTGAGTCAGAACAAAGTTCTTGTCACAGGGACATGAAGAACTGTTTCAGACATCCAGCACCCACATCAAAGCAGAACAGAGGGAGGCATGACGATAACGTCTACTCTCCATACGGTCACACACCACACATGTGCAAGCATACCCATACACCACACCCACACACACACACATACCACACACACACACACACACCACACACACACACACACACCACACCACACACACACACCACACCACACACACACCACACACACACACCCACACACCCACACCACACACACCACACACACCACACACACCACACACACCACACACACCACACACACCACACACACACACACCACACACACACACTTTATTTGGCTTGCTTTAACCTAGACAGATTCTCATCTGTCAAGTGGAAATGTTACCATCTGTCTGGAAGAGGAGCTTATAGAAGGATTAGAGGTAATTTTGTTGCATATCTTCATGAGAGCCAATCACTTAAATGGTCCATAAATAGTAGTTATCAAGACTGGAAACTTGTTTTTCATTCTTGGATTGCATGCTATATTGCAACTTCAAATCTGCCACACTCTAGCTTGAACTAGTTGTCTGGTAGGAATCTGAGAATCTAAGGAATATCCAGAATAAGGACCCTTGAAGACAGAAGCTGTGCCTACTGGGTGACCCTTTGTCCCTGAGTGTGAGCTCCCTTCTGATTTAGAGTGGGGTTTGTTGTTTGGCTGCTCCGTTCTCGACCTCGTGTACTTTTCCAATCCCATCGTCTCAGCAGTAGCCTGTAACCCAAACATCCTTATCTTGCCACACAGTTCTGCAAATGGGCACACTGCTCGGCCTAGCAGTGCAGCTACACCCCCAGCACCATCTCGAACAGCTACTGGAGCCACCCACCCGACTCCATCCACACTGTGCAAGTCCGATGCACCTACCGCTCATTTCTCACACTGTTATTACCCTTATTTGCAAACTCTGAAAGGGCAAAACCCCCACATTAGTAACTTCTATACCCTCCACAGCGCACCCCGACATGCTTACTAGCTACACACTGAATGCACCTCAGCTCTAAGCCCTACACTATCTCTAAACAAGTGGAGTCGTGGTTTTTTTGGCTTTCTCAAAAACAATTTTAAAAGAGCTCACTAATTTTATTTTTTATGTCTGAGTGTTTTGCCTAAGTGTTTGTAAGTGCACCACATGTATGCCTGGTGCCTGGGAAAGCTAGAGGAGGACACATGATACCATAGAACTAGAGCTGCAGACGGCTGCGAGCCATCCTGAAGATGCCGAGAATCAGATTAAACCCTTCAGAAGAACAGCGTATACCTGTAGCCACTGAACTCTCTGCAGCCCAACCCCATCCCCTCGTGGGTAACACTTTGAAACAGCACTCACATAAAAAGCCAAGCAAGGCAACAGATACCTCCTAATTCATGTAGGACAGACTCAGGGGGATGCTGGGAGCTGCATACACAACAATCTAACTCACACATCCCAGATACAACCAGCCTGAGTCTAGGTTGTTTAAAGCACACCAAAGGAACGCCAGCCTGCAAAGTACCACTCGGGAGGATGCAACCTGGTCCAGCTGCTGCTCCAACAACAGCAAAGGTAGTTTTTCTAAGGGCTGATAAAACAGGAGAACACTCAATATTACTTTCCAGTGTGGGGGATTCTCAGTCTCTCCTCCCCCAGTTTGGACCGTTTGGGGAAGTGTGCTGAAGGGACCAAGGCGGAAGCAGCAAAGGGGCACAAAGTCACAGGCAAGCACACACCTACTGTGCGATACATGCAGGCTGCTGGCTGGACATCTGTTGGCAATAAATATATTCTAATGTCTAAGCTGGACCAAATTCAG